>NW_028187316.1:0-25883 GCF_964204655.1 Triturus cristatus
CCCCCCAGGCCCCAAAACCCTAACACCGAACCCCTTTCCAGCCCTGAGCCCTAAGACCGAGACCCGCCATAGCCCCCCCCAGGCCCTAAACCCTATCACCGACCCCCTACCCAGCCCTGAGCCCTAAGACCAACACCCCCCGCAGCCCCCCCAGGCCCCAAAACCCTAACACCGAACCCCTTCCCAGCCCTGAGCCCTAAGACCGAGACCCCCGCAGCCCCCCCAGGCCCCAAACTCTAACACCAACCCCTCCCCAGCCCTGAGCCCTAAGACCGAGACCCCCCACAGCCCCCCCCGCAAGCCCAAAACCCTACTAACGACCCCTCCCCAGCCCTGAACCCTAAGACCGAGACCCCCCCGCAGCCCCCAGGACCACAACCCTAACACCGACCCCTACCCAGCCCTGAGCCCTAAGACCGAGACCCCCCGCAGCCTCCCCCTAGCCACAAACCCTACAACCGACCCTACCCCAACCCTACGTCTAACTGCCCTGAGCCCTAAGGCCGACTACCGGGCCCACCCACCCAACACCCAGAGCCCTACACCCAACCCTACCCCAGCCCTAAGCCCTAGTACCGAGACCCGCCATAGCCCCCCCCCTGGCCCTAAACCCTAACACTGACCCCTACCCAGCCCTGAGCCCTAAGACCGACACCCCCCGCAGCCCCCCCAGGCCCCAAAACCCTAACACCGAACCCCTTCCCAGCCCTGAGCCCTAAGACCGAGACCCCCGCAGCCCCCCCAGGCCCCAAACTCTAACACCAACCCCTCCCCAGCCCTGAGCCCTAAGACCGAGACCCCCCACAGCCCCCCCCGCAAGCCCAAAACCCTACTAACGACCCCTCCCCAGCCCTGAACCCTAAGACCGAGACCCCCCCGCAGCCCCCAGGACCACAACCCTAACACCGACCCCTACCCAGCCCTGAGCCCTAAGACCGAGACCCCCCGCAGCCTCCCCCTAGCCACAAACCCTACAACCGACCCTACCCCAACCCTACGTCTAACTGCCCTGAGCCCTAAGGCCGACTACCGGGCCCACCCACCCAACACCCAGAGCCCTACACCCAACCCTACCCCAGCCCTAAGCCCTAGTACCGAGACCCGCCATAGCCCCCCCCTGGCCCTAAACCCTAACACTGACCCCTACCCAGCCCTGAGCCCTAAGACCGACACCCCCCGCAGCCCCCCCAGGCCCCAAAACCCTAACACCGAACCCCTTCCCAGCCCTGAGCCCTAAGACCGAGACCCCCGCAGCCCCCCCAGGCCCCAAACTCTAACACCAACCCCTCCCCAGCCCTGAGCCCTAAGACCGAGACCCCCCACAGCCCCCCCCGCAAGCCCAAAACCCTACTAACGACCCCTCCCCAGCCCTGAACCCTAAGACCGAGACCCCCCCGCAGCCCCCAGGACCACAACCCTAACACCGACCCCTACCCAGCCCTGAGCCCTAAGACCGAGACCCCCCGCAGCCTCCCCCTAGCCACAAACCCTACAACCGACCCTACCCCAACCCTACGTCTAACTGCCCTGAGCCCTAAGGCCGACTACCGGGCCCACCCACCCAACACCCAGAGCCCTACACCCAACCCTACCCCAGCCCTAAGCCCTAGTACCGAGACCCGCCATAGCCCCCCCCCTGGCCCTAAACCCTAACACTGACCCCTACCCAGCCCTGAGCCCTAAGACCGACACCCCCCGCAGCCCCCCCAGGCCCCAAAACCCTAACACCGAACCCCTTTCCAGCCCTGAGCCCTAAGACCGAGACCCGCCATAGCCCCCCCCAGGCCCTAAACCCTATCACCGACCCCCTACCCAGCCCTGAGCCCTAAGACCAACACCCCCCGCAGCCCCCCCAGGCCCCAAAACCCTAACACCGAACCCCTTCCCAGCCCTGAGCCCTAAGACCGAGACCCCCGCAGCCCCCCCAGGCCCCAAACTCTAACACCAACCCCTCCCCAGCCCTGAGCCCTAAGACCGAGACCCCCCACAGCCCCCCCCGCAAGCCCAAAACCCTACTAACGACCCCTCCCCAGCCCTGAACCCTAAGACCGAGACCCCCCCGCAGCCCCCAGGACCACAACCCTAACACCGACCCCTACCCAGCCCTGAGCCCTAAGACCGAGACCCCCCGCAGCCTCCCCCTAGCCACAAACCCTACAACCGACCCTACCCCAACCCTACGTCTAACTGCCCTGAGCCCTAAGGCCGACTACCGGGCCCACCCACCCAACACCCAGAGCCCTACACCCAACCCTACCCCAGCCCTAAGCCCTAGTACCGAGACCCGCCATAGCCCCCCCCCTGGCCCTAAACCCTAACACTGACCCCTACCCAGCCCTGAGCCCTAAGACCGACACCCCCCGCAGCCCCCCCAGGCCCCAAAACCCTAACACCGAACCCCTTCCCAGCCCTGAGCCCTAAGACCGAGACCCCCGCAGCCCCCCCAGGCCCCAAACTCTAACACCAACCCCTCCCCAGCCCTGAGCCCTAAGACCGAGACCCCCCACAGCCCCCCCCGCAAGCCCAAAACCCTACTAACGACCCCTCCCCAGCCCTGAACCCTAAGACCGAGACCCCCCCGCAGCCCCCAGGACCACAACCCTAACACCGACCCCTACCCAGCCCTGAGCCCTAAGACCGAGACCCCCCGCAGCCTCCCCCTAGCCACAAACCCTACAACCGACCCTACCCCAACCCTACGTCTAACTGCCCTGAGCCCTAAGGCCGACTACCGGGCCCACCCACCCAACACCCAGAGCCCTACACCCAACCCTACCCCAGCCCTAAGCCCTAGTACCGAGACCCGCCATAGCCCCCCCCCTGGCCCTAAACCCTAACACTGACCCCTACCCAGCCCTGAGCCCTAAGACCGACACCCCCCGCAGCCCCCCCAGGCCCCAAAACCCTAACACCGAACCCCTTCCCAGCCCTGAGCCCTAAGACCGAGACCCCCGCAGCCCCCCCAGGCCCCAAACTCTAACACCAACCCCTCCCCAGCCCTGAGCCCTAAGACCGAGACCCCCCACAGCCCCCCCCGCAAGCCCAAAACCCTACTAACGACCCCTCCCCAGCCCTGAACCCTAAGACCGAGACCCCCCCGCAGCCCCCAGGACCACAACCCTAACACCGACCCCTACCCAGCCCTGAGCCCTAAGACCGAGACCCCCCGCAGCCTCCCCCTAGCCACAAACCCTACAACCGACCCTACCCCAACCCTACGTCTAACTGCCCTGAGCCCTAAGGCCGACTACCGGGCCCACCCACCCAACACCCAGAGCCCTACACCCAACCCTACCCCAGCCCTAAGCCCTAGTACCGAGACCCGCCATAGCCCCCCCCCTGGCCCTAAACCCTAACACTGACCCCTACCCAGCCCTGAGCCCTAAGACCGACACCCCCCGCAGCCCCCCCAGGCCCCAAAACCCTAACACCGAACCCCTTCCCAGCCCTGAGCCCTAAGACCGAGACCCCCGCAGCCCCCCCAGGCCCCAAACTCTAACACCAACCCCTCCCCAGCCCTGAGCCCTAAGACCGAGACCCCCCACAGCCCCCCCCGCAAGCCCAAAACCCTACTAACGACCCCTCCCCAGCCCTGAACCCTAAGACCGAGACCCCCCCGCAGCCCCCAGGACCACAACCCTAACACCGACCCCTACCCAGCCCTGAGCCCTAAGACCGAGACCCCCCGCAGCCTCCCCCTAGCCACAAACCCTACAACCGACCCTACCCCAACCCTACGTCTAACTGCCCTGAGCCCTAAGGCCGACTACCGGGCCCACCCACCCAACACCCAGAGCCCTACACCCAACCCTACCCCAGCCCTAAGCCCTAGTACCGAGACCCGCCATAGCCCCCCCCCTGGCCCTAAACCCTAACACTGACCCCTACCCAGCCCTGAGCCCTAAGACCGACACCCCCCGCAGCCCCCCCAGGCCCCAAAACCCTAACACCGAACCCCTTTCCAGCCCTGAGCCCTAAGACCGAGACCCGCCATAGCCCCCCCCAGGCCCTAAACCCTATCACCGACCCCCTACCCAGCCCTGAGCCCTAAGACCAACACCCCCCGCAGCCCCCCCAGGCCCCAAAACCCTAACACCGAACCCCTTCCCAGCCCTGAGCCCTAAGACCGAGACCCCCGCAGCCCCCCCAGGCCCCAAACTCTAACACCAACCCCTCCCCAGCCCTGAGCCCTAAGACCGAGACCCCCCACAGCCCCCCCCGCAAGCCCAAAACCCTACTAACGACCCCTCCCCAGCCCTGAACCCTAAGACCGAGACCCCCCCGCAGCCCCCAGGACCACAACCCTAACACCGACCCCTACCCAGCCCTGAGCCCTAAGACCGAGACCCCCCGCAGCCTCCCCCTAGCCACAAACCCTACAACCGACCCTACCCCAACCCTACGTCTAACTGCCCTGAGCCCTAAGGCCGACTACCGGGCCCACCCACCCAACACCCAGAGCCCTACACCCAACCCTACCCCAGCCCTAAGCCCTAGTACCGAGACCCGCCATAGCCCCCCCCCTGGCCCTAAACCCTAACACTGACCCCTACCCAGCCCTGAGCCCTAAGACCGACACCCCCCGCAGCCCCCCCAGGCCCCAAAACCCTAACACCGAACCCCTTCCCAGCCCTGAGCCCTAAGACCGAGACCCCCGCAGCCCCCCCAGGCCCCAAACTCTAACACCAACCCCTCCCCAGCCCTGAGCCCTAAGACCGAGACCCCCCACAGCCCCCCCCGCAAGCCCAAAACCCTACTAACGACCCCTCCCCAGCCCTGAACCCTAAGACCGAGACCCCCCCGCAGCCCCCAGGACCACAACCCTAACACCGACCCCTACCCAGCCCTGAGCCCTAAGACCGAGACCCCCCGCAGCCTCCCCCTAGCCACAAACCCTACAACCGACCCTACCCCAACCCTACGTCTAACTGCCCTGAGCCCTAAGGCCGACTACCGGGCCCACCCACCCAACACCCAGAGCCCTACACCCAACCCTACCCCAGCCCTAAGCCCTAGTACCGAGACCCGCCATAGCCCCCCCCCTGGCCCTAAACCCTAACACTGACCCCTACCCAGCCCTGAGCCCTAAGACCGACACCCCCCGCAGCCCCCCCAGGCCCCAAAACCCTAACACCGAACCCCTTCCCAGCCCTGAGCCCTAAGACCGAGACCCCCGCAGCCCCCCCAGGCCCCAAACTCTAACACCAACCCCTCCCCAGCCCTGAGCCCTAAGACCGAGACCCCCCACAGCCCCCCCCGCAAGCCCAAAACCCTACTAACGACCCCTCCCCAGCCCTGAACCCTAAGACCGAGACCCCCCCGCAGCCCCCAGGACCACAACCCTAACACCGACCCCTACCCAGCCCTGAGCCCTAAGACCGAGACCCCCCGCAGCCTCCCCCTAGCCACAAACCCTACAACCGACCCTACCCCAACCCTACGTCTAACTGCCCTGAGCCCTAAGGCCGACTACCGGGCCCACCCACCCAACACCCAGAGCCCTACACCCAACCCTACCCCAGCCCTAAGCCCTAGTACCGAGACCCGCCATAGCCCCCCCCCTGGCCCTAAACCCTAACACTGACCCCTACCCAGCCCTGAGCCCTAAGACCGACACCCCCCGCAGCCCCCCCAGGCCCCAAAACCCTAACACCGAACCCCTTCCCAGCCCTGAGCCCTAAGACCGAGACCCCCGCAGCCCCCCCAGGCCCCAAACTCTAACACCAACCCCTCCCCAGCCCTGAGCCCTAAGACCGAGACCCCCCACAGCCCCCCCCGCAAGCCCAAAACCCTACTAACGACCCCTCCCCAGCCCTGAACCCTAAGACCGAGACCCCCCCGCAGCCCCCAGGACCACAACCCTAACACCGACCCCTACCCAGCCCTGAGCCCTAAGACCGAGACCCCCCGCAGCCTCCCCCTAGCCACAAACCCTACAACCGACCCTACCCCAACCCTACGTCTAACTGCCCTGAGCCCTAAGGCCGACTACCGGGCCCACCCACCCAACACCCAGAGCCCTACACCCAACCCTACCCCAGCCCTAAGCCCTAGTACCGAGACCCGCCATAGCCCCCCCCCTGGCCCTAAACCCTAACACTGACCCCTACCCAGCCCTGAGCCCTAAGACCGACACCCCCCGCAGCCCCCCCAGGCCCCAAAACCCTAACACCGAACCCCTTTCCAGCCCTGAGCCCTAAGACCGAGACCCGCCATAGCCCCCCCCAGGCCCTAAACCCTATCACCGACCCCCTACCCAGCCCTGAGCCCTAAGACCAACACCCCCCGCAGCCCCCCCAGGCCCCAAAACCCTAACACCGAACCCCTTCCCAGCCCTGAGCCCTAAGACCGAGACCCCCGCAGCCCCCCCAGGCCCCAAACTCTAACACCAACCCCTCCCCAGCCCTGAGCCCTAAGACCGAGACCCCCCACAGCCCCCCCCGCAAGCCCAAAACCCTACTAACGACCCCTCCCCAGCCCTGAACCCTAAGACCGAGACCCCCCCGCAGCCCCCAGGACCACAACCCTAACACCGACCCCTACCCAGCCCTGAGCCCTAAGACCGAGACCCCCCGCAGCCTCCCCCTAGCCACAAACCCTACAACCGACCCTACCCCAACCCTACGTCTAACTGCCCTGAGCCCTAAGGCCGACTACCGGGCCCACCCACCCAACACCCAGAGCCCTACACCCAACCCTACCCCAGCCCTAAGCCCTAGTACCGAGACCCGCCATAGCCCCCCCCCTGGCCCTAAACCCTAACACTGACCCCTACCCAGCCCTGAGCCCTAAGACCAACACCCCCCGCAGCCCCCCCAGGCCCCAAAACCCTAACACCGAACCCCTTCCCAGCCCTGAGCCCTAAGACCGAGACCCCCGCAGCCCCCCCAGGCCCCAAACTCTAACACCAACCCCTCCCCAGCCCTGAGCCCTAAGACCGACACCCCCCACAGCCCCCACCCCCAAGCCCAACACCCTACTAACGACCCCTCCCTAGCCCTGAACCCTAAGACCGAGACCCCCCCGCAGCCCCCAGGACCACAACCCTAACACCGACCCCTACCCAGCCCTGAGCCCTAAGACCGAGACCCCCCGCAGCCTCCCCCTAGCCACAAACCCTACAACCGACCCTACCCCAACCCTACGTCTAACTGCCCTGAGCCCTAAGGCCGACTACCGGGCCCACCCAGAGCCCTACACCCAACCCTACCCCAGCCCTAAGCCCTAGTACCGAGACCCGCCATAGCCCCCCCCAGGCCCTAAACCCTATCACCGACCCCCTACCCAGCCCTGAGCCCTAAGACCAACACCCCCCGCAGCCCCCCCAGGCCCCAAAACCCTAACACCGAACCCCTTCCCAGCCCTGAGCCCTAAGACCGAGACCCCCGCAGCCCCCCCAGGCCCCAAACTCTAACACCAACCCCTCCCCAGCCCTGAGCCCTAAGACCGAGACCCCCCACAGCCCCCCCCGCAAGCCCAAAACCCTACTAACGACCCCTCCCCAGCCCTGAACCCTAAGACCGAGACCCCCCCGCAGCCCCCAGGACCACAACCCTAACACCGACCCCTACCCAGCCCTGAGCCCTAAGACCGAGACCCCCCGCAGCCTCCCCCTAGCCACAAACCCTACAACCGACCCTACCCCAACCCTACGTCTAACTGCCCTGAGCCCTAAGGCCGACTACCGGGCCCACCCAGAGCCCTACACCCAACCCTACCCCAGCCCTAAGCCCTAGTACCGAGACCCGCCATAGCCCCCCCCAGGCCCTAAACCCTATCACCGACCCCCTACCCAGCCCTGAGCCCTAAGACCAACACCCCCCGCAGCCCCCCCAGGCCCCAAAACCCTAACACCGAACCCCTTCCCAGCCCTGAGCCCTAAGACCAAGACCCCCGCAGCCCCCCCAGGCCCCAAACTCTAACACCAACCCCTCCCCAGCCCTGAGCCCTAAGACCGACACCCCCCACAGCCCCCACCCCCAAGCCCAACACCCTACTAACGACCCCTCCCTAGCCCTGAACCCTAAGACCGAGACCCCCCCGCAGCCCCCAGGACCACAACCCTAACACCGACCCCTACCCAGCCCTGAGCCCTAAGACCGAGACCCCCCGCAGCCTCCCCCTAGCCACAAACCCTACAACCGACCCTACCCCAACCCTACGTCTAACTGCCCTGAGCCCTAAGGCCGACTACCGGGCCCACCCACCCAACACCCAGAGCCCTACACCCAACCCTACCCCAGCCCTAAGCCCTAGTACCGAGACCCGCCATAGCCCCCCCCCTGGCCCTAAACCCTAACACTGACCCCTACCCAGCCCTGAGCCCTAAGACCGACACCCCCCGCAGCCCCCCCAGGCCCCAAAACCCTAACACCGAACCCCTTCCCAGCCCTGAGCCCTAAGACCGAGACCCCCGCAGCCCCCCCAGGCCCCAAACTCTAACACCAACCCCTCCCCAGCCCTGAGCCCTAAGACCGAGACCCCCCACAGCCCCCCCCGCAAGCCCAAAACCCTACTAACGACCCCTCCCCAGCCCTGAACCCTAAGACCGAGACCCCCCCGCAGCCCCCAGGACCACAACCCTAACACCGACCCCTACCCAGCCCTGAGCCCTAAGACCGAGACCCCCCGCAGCCTCCCCCTAGCCACAAACCCTACAACCGACCCTACCCCAACCCTACGTCTAACTGCCCTGAGCCCTAAGGCCGACTACCGGGCCCACCCACCCAACACCCAGAGCCCTACACCCAACCCTACCCCAGCCCTAAGCCCTAGTACCGAGACCCGCCATAGCCCCCCCCCTGGCCCTAAACCCTAACACTGACCCCTACCCAGCCCTGAGCCCTAAGACCGACACCCCCCGCAGCCCCCCCAGGCCCCAAAACCCTAACACCGAACCCCTTCCCAGCCCTGAGCCCTAAG
Source organism: Triturus cristatus (assembly GCF_964204655.1). NCBI lineage: Eukaryota > Metazoa > Chordata > Amphibia > Caudata > Salamandridae > Triturus > Triturus cristatus. The sequence goes on from NW_028187316.1 coordinate 8,923, forward strand.
ACCGAGACCCCCGCAGCCCCCCCAGGCCCCAAACTCTAACACCAACCCCTCCCCAGCCCTGAGCCCTAAGACCGAGACCCCCCACAGCCCCCCCCGCAAGCCCAAAACCCTACTAACGACCCCTCCCCAGCCCTGAACCCTAAGACCGAGACCCCCCCGCAGCCCCCAGGACCACAACCCTAACACCGACCCCTACCCAGCCCTGAGCCCTAAGACCGAGACCCCCCGCAGCCTCCCCCTAGCCACAAACCCTACAACCGACCCTACCCCAACCCTACGTCTAACTGCCCTGAGCCCTAAGGCCGACTACCGGGCCCACCCACCCAACACCCAGAGCCCTACACCCAACCCTACCCCAGCCCTAAGCCCTAGTACCGAGACCCGCCATAGCCCCCCCCCTGGCCCTAAACCCTAACACTGACCCCTACCCAGCCCTGAGCCCTAAGACCGACACCCCCCGCAGCCCCCCCAGGCCCCAAAACCCTAACACCGAACCCCTTCCCAGCCCTGAGCCCTAAGACCGAGACCCCCGCAGCCCCCCCAGGCCCCAAACTCTAACACCAACCCCTCCCCAGCCCTGAGCCCTAAGACCGAGACCCCCCACAGCCCCCCCCGCAAGCCCAAAACCCTACTAACGACCCCTCCCCAGCCCTGAACCCTAAGACCGAGACCCCCCCGCAGCCCCCAGGACCACAACCCTAACACCGACCCCTACCCAGCCCTGAGCCCTAAGACCGAGACCCCCCGCAGCCTCCCCCTAGCCACAAACCCTACAACCGACCCTACCCCAACCCTACGTCTAACTGCCCTGAGCCCTAAGGCCGACTACCGGGCCCACCCACCCAACACCCAGAGCCCTACACCCAACCCTACCCCAGCCCTAAGCCCTAGTACCGAGACCCGCCATAGCCCCCCCCCTGGCCCTAAACCCTAACACTGACCCCTACCCAGCCCTGAGCCCTAAGACCGACACCCCCCGCAGCCCCCCCAGGCCCCAAAACCCTAACACCGAACCCCTTCCCAGCCCTGAGCCCTAAGACCGAGACCCCCGCAGCCCCCCCAGGCCCCAAACTCTAACACCAACCCCTCCCCAGCCCTGAGCCCTAAGACCGAGACCCCCCACAGCCCCCCCCGCAAGCCCAAAACCCTACTAACGACCCCTCCCCAGCCCTGAACCCTAAGACCGAGACCCCCCCGCAGCCCCCAGGACCACAACCCTAACACCGACCCCTACCCAGCCCTGAGCCCTAAGACCGAGACCCCCCGCAGCCTCCCCCTAGCCACAAACCCTACAACCGACCCTACCCCAACCCTACGTCTAACTGCCCTGAGCCCTAAGGCCGACTACCGGGCCCACCCACCCAACACCCAGAGCCCTACACCCAACCCTACCCCAGCCCTAAGCCCTAGTACCGAGACCCGCCATAGCCCCCCCCCTGGCCCTAAACCCTAACACTGACCCCTACCCAGCCCTGAGCCCTAAGACCGACACCCCCCGCAGCCCCCCCAGGCCCCAAAACCCTAACACCGAACCCCTTCCCAGCCCTGAGCCCTAAGACCGAGACCCCCGCAGCCCCCCCAGGCCCCAAACTCTAACACCAACCCCTCCCCAGCCCTGAGCCCTAAGACCGAGACCCCCCACAGCCCCCCCCGCAAGCCCAAAACCCTACTAACGACCCCTCCCCAGCCCTGAACCCTAAGACCGAGACCCCCCCGCAGCCCCCAGGACCACAACCCTAACACCGACCCCTACCCAGCCCTGAGCCCTAAGACCGAGACCCCCCGCAGCCTCCCCCTAGCCACAAACCCTACAACCGACCCTACCCCAACCCTACGTCTAACTGCCCTGAGCCCTAAGGCCGACTACCGGGCCCACCCACCCAACACCCAGAGCCCTACACCCAACCCTACCCCAGCCCTAAGCCCTAGTACCGAGACCCGCCATAGCCCCCCCCCTGGCCCTAAACCCTAACACTGACCCCTACCCAGCCCTGAGCCCTAAGACCGACACCCCCCGCAGCCCCCCCAGGCCCCAAAACCCTAACACCGAACCCCTTTCCAGCCCTGAGCCCTAAGACCGAGACCCGCCATAGCCCCCCCCAGGCCCTAAACCCTATCACCGACCCCCTACCCAGCCCTGAGCCCTAAGACCAACACCCCCCGCAGCCCCCCCAGGCCCCAAAACCCTAACACCGAACCCCTTCCCAGCCCTGAGCCCTAAGACCGAGACCCCCGCAGCCCCCCCAGGCCCCAAACTCTAACACCAACCCCTCCCCAGCCCTGAGCCCTAAGACCGAGACCCCCCACAGCCCCCCCCGCAAGCCCAAAACCCTACTAACGACCCCTCCCCAGCCCTGAACCCTAAGACCGAGACCCCCCCGCAGCCCCCAGGACCACAACCCTAACACCGACCCCTACCCAGCCCTGAGCCCTAAGACCGAGACCCCCCGCAGCCTCCCCCTAGCCACAAACCCTACAACCGACCCTACCCCAACCCTACGTCTAACTGCCCTGAGCCCTAAGGCCGACTACCGGGCCCACCCACCCAACACCCAGAGCCCTACACCCAACCCTACCCCAGCCCTAAGCCCTAGTACCGAGACCCGCCATAGCCCCCCCCCTGGCCCTAAACCCTAACACTGACCCCTACCCAGCCCTGAGCCCTAAGACCGACACCCCCCGCAGCCCCCCCAGGCCCCAAAACCCTAACACCGAACCCCTTTCCAGCCCTGAGCCCTAAGACCGAGACCCGCCATAGCCCCCCCCAGGCCCTAAACCCTATCACCGACCCCCTACCCAGCCCTGAGCCCTAAGACCAACACCCCCCGCAGCCCCCCCAGGCCCCAAAACCCTAACACCGAACCCCTTCCCAGCCCTGAGCCCTAAGACCGAGACCCCCGCAGCCCCCCCAGGCCCCAAACTCTAACACCAACCCCTCCCCAGCCCTGAGCCCTAAGACCGACACCCCCCACAGCCCCCACCCCCAAGCCCAACACCCTACTAACGACCCCTCCCTAGCCCTGAACCCTAAGACCGAGACCCCCCCGCAGCCCCCAGGACCACAACCCTAACACCGACCCCTACCCAGCCCTGAGCCCTAAGACCGAGACCCCCCGCAGCCTCCCCCTAGCCACAAACCCTACAACCGACCCTACCCCAACCCTACGTCTAACTGCCCTGAGCCCTAAGGCCGACTACCGGGCCCACCCACCCAACACCCAGAGCCCTACACCCAACCCTACCCCAGCCCTAAGCCCTAGTACCGAGACCCGCCATAGCCCCCCCCCTGGCCCTAAACCCTAACACTGACCCCTACCCAGCCCTGAGCCCTAAGACCGACACCCCCCGCAGCCCCCCCAGGCCCCAAAACCCTAACACCGAACCCCTTTCCAGCCCTGAGCCCTAAGACCGAGACCCGCCATAGCCCCCCCCAGGCCCTAAACCCTATCACCGACCCCCTACCCAGCCCTGAGCCCTAAGACCAACACCCCCCGCAGCCCCCCCAGGCCCCAAAACCCTAACACCGAACCCCTTCCCAGCCCTGAGCCCTAAGACCGAGACCCCCGCAGCCCCCCCAGGCCCCAAACTCTAACACCAACCCCTCCCCAGCCCTGAGCCCTAAGACCGAGACCCCCCACAGCCCCCCCCGCAAGCCCAAAACCCTACTAACGACCCCTCCCCAGCCCTGAACCCTAAGACCGAGACCCCCCCGCAGCCCCCAGGACCACAACCCTAACACCGACCCCTACCCAGCCCTGAGCCCTAAGACCGAGACCCCCCGCAGCCTCCCCCTAGCCACAAACCCTACAACCGACCCTACCCCAACCCTACGTCTAACTGCCCTGAGCCCTAAGGCCGACTACCGGGCCCACCCACCCAACACCCAGAGCCCTACACCCAACCCTACCCCAGCCCTAAGCCCTAGTACCGAGACCCGCCATAGCCCCCCCCCTGGCCCTAAACCCTAACACTGACCCCTACCCAGCCCTGAGCCCTAAGACCGACACCCCCCGCAGCCCCCCCAGGCCCCAAAACCCTAACACCGAACCCCTTCCCAGCCCTGAGCCCTAAGACCGAGACCCCCGCAGCCCCCCCAGGCCCCAAACTCTAACACCAACCCCTCCCCAGCCCTGAGCCCTAAGACCGAGACCCCCCACAGCCCCCCCCGCAAGCCCAAAACCCTACTAACGACCCCTCCCCAGCCCTGAACCCTAAGACCGAGACCCCCCCGCAGCCCCCAGGACCACAACCCTAACACCGACCCCTACCCAGCCCTGAGCCCTAAGACCGAGACCCCCCGCAGCCTCCCCCTAGCCACAAACCCTACAACCGACCCTACCCCAACCCTACGTCTAACTGCCCTGAGCCCTAAGGCCGACTACCGGGCCCACCCACCCAACACCCAGAGCCCTACACCCAACCCTACCCCAGCCCTAAGCCCTAGTACCGAGACCCGCCATAGCCCCCCCCCTGGCCCTAAACCCTAACACTGACCCCTACCCAGCCCTGAGCCCTAAGACCGACACCCCCCGCAGCCCCCCCAGGCCCCAAAACCCTAACACCGAACCCCTTTCCAGCCCTGAGCCCTAAGACCGAGACCCGCCATAGCCCCCCCCAGGCCCTAAACCCTATCACCGACCCCCTACCCAGCCCTGAGCCCTAAGACCAACACCCCCCGCAGCCCCCCCAGGCCCCAAAACCCTAACACCGAACCCCTTCCCAGCCCTGAGCCCTAAGACCGAGACCCCCGCAGCCCCCCCAGGCCCCAAACTCTAACACCAACCCCTCCCCAGCCCTGAGCCCTAAGACCGAGACCCCCCACAGCCCCCCCCGCAAGCCCAAAACCCTACTAACGACCCCTCCCCAGCCCTGAACCCTAAGACCGAGACCCCCCCGCAGCCCCCAGGACCACAACCCTAACACCGACCCCTACCCAGCCCTGAGCCCTAAGACCGAGACCCCCCGCAGCCTCCCCCTAGCCACAAACCCTACAACCGACCCTACCCCAACCCTACGTCTAACTGCCCTGAGCCCTAAGGCCGACTACCGGGCCCACCCACCCAACACCCAGAGCCCTACACCCAACCCTACCCCAGCCCTAAGCCCTAGTACCGAGACCCGCCATAGCCCCCCCCCTGGCCCTAAACCCTAACACTGACCCCTACCCAGCCCTGAGCCCTAAGACCGACACCCCCCGCAGCCCCCCCAGGCCCCAAAACCCTAACACCGAACCCCTTTCCAGCCCTGAGCCCTAAGACCGAGACCCGCCATAGCCCCCCCCAGGCCCTAAACCCTATCACCGACCCCCTACCCAGCCCTGAGCCCTAAGACCAACACCCCCCGCAGCCCCCCCAGGCCCCAAAACCCTAACACCGAACCCCTTCCCAGCCCTGAGCCCTAAGACCGAGACCCCCGCAGCCCCCCCAGGCCCCAAACTCTAACACCAACCCCTCCCCAGCCCTGAGCCCTAAGACCGACACCCCCCACAGCCCCCACCCCCAAGCCCAACACCCTACTAACGACCCCTCCCTAGCCCTGAACCCTAAGACCGAGACCCCCCCGCAGCCCCCAGGACCACAACCCTAACACCGACCCCTACCCAGCCCTGAGCCCTAAGACCGAGACCCCCCGCAGCCTCCCCCTAGCCACAAACCCTACAACCGACCCTACCCCAACCCTACGTCTAACTGCCCTGAGCCCTAAGGCCGACTACCGGGCCCACCCACCCAACACCCAGAGCCCTACACCCAACCCTACCCCAGCCCTAAGCCCTAGTACCGAGACCCACCATAGCCCCCCCAGGCCCTAAACCCTAACACCGACCCCTACCCAGCCCTGAGCCCTAAGACCGACACCCCCCACAGCCCCCACCCCCAAGCCCAACACCCTACTAACGACCCCTCCCTAGCCCTGAACCCTAAGACCGAGACCCCCCCGCAGCCCCCAGGACCACAACCCTAACACCGACCCCTACCCAGCCCTGAGCCCTAAGACCGAGACCCCCCGCAGCCTCCCCCTAGCCACAAACCCTACAACCGACCCTACCCCAACCCTACGTCTAACTGCCCTGAGCCCTAAGGCCGACTACCGGGCCCACCCAGAGCCCTACACCCAACCCTACCCCAGCCCTAAGCCCTAGTACCGAGACCCACCATAGCCCCCCCCAGGCCCTAAACCCTATCACCGACCCCCTACCCAGCCCTGAGCCCTAAGACCGACACCCCCCGCAGCCCCCCCAGGCCCCAAAACCCTAACACCGAACCCCTTTCCAGCCCTGAGCCCTAAGACCGAGACCCGCCATAGCCCCCCCCAGGCCCTAAACCCTATCACCGACCCCCTACCCAGCCCTGAGCCCTAAGACCAACACCCCCCGCAGCCCCCCCAGGCCCCAAAACCCTAACACCGAACCCCTTCCCAGCCCTGAGCCCTAAGACCGAGACCCCCGCAGCCCCCCCAGGCCCCAAACTCTAACACCAACCCCTCCCCAGCCCTGAGCCCTAAGACCGAGACCCCCCACAGCCCCACCCCCAAGCCCAACACCCTACTAACGACCCCTCCCTAGCCCTGAACCCTAAGACCGAGACCCCCCCGCAGCCCCCAGGACCACAACCCTAACACCGACCCCTACCCAGCCCTGAGCCCTAAGACCGAGACCCCCCGCAGCCTCCCCCTAGCCACAAACCCTACAACCGACCCTACCCCAACCCTACGTCTAACTGCCCTGAGCCCTAAGGCCGACTACCGGGCCCACCCACCCAACACCCAGAGCCCTACACCCAACCCTACCCCAGCCCTAAGCCCTAGTACCGAGACCCGCCATAGCCCCCCCCAGGCCCTAAACCCTATCACCGACCCCCTACCCAGCCCTGAGCCCTAAGACCAACACCCCCCGCAGCCCCCCCAGGCCCCAAAACCCTAACACCGAACCCCTTCCCAGCCCTGAGCCCTAAGACCAAGACCCCCGCAGCCCCCCCAGGCCCCAAACTCTAACACCAACCCCTCCCCAGCCCTGAGCCCTAAGACCGACACCCCCCACAGCCCCCACCCCCAAGCCCAACACCCTACTAACGACCCCTCCCTAGCCCTGAACCCTAAGACCGAGACCCCCCCGCAGCCCCCAGGACCACAACCCTAACACCGACCCCTACCCAGCCCTGAGCCCTAAGACCGAGACCCCCCGCAGCCTCCCCCTAGCCACAAACCCTACAACCGACCCTACCCCAACCCTACGTCTAACTGCCCTGAGCCCTAAGGCCGACTACCGGGCCCACCCACCCAACACCCAGAGCCCTACACCCAACCCTACCCCAGCCCTAAGCCCTAGTACCGAGACCCGCCATAGCCCCCCCCCTGGCCCTAAACCCTAACACTGACCCCTACCCAGCCCTGAGCCCTAAGACCGACACCCCCCGCAGCCCCCCCAGGCCCCAAAACCCTAACACCGAACCCCTTTCCAGCCCTGAGCCCTAAGACCGAGACCCGCCATAGCCCCCCCCAGGCCCTAAACCCTATCACCGACCCCCTACCCAGCCCTGAGCCCTAAGACCAACACCCCCCGCAGCCCCCCCAGGCCCCAAAACCCTAACACCGAACCCCTTCCCAGCCCTGAGCCCTAAGACCGAGACCCCCGCAGCCCCCCCAGGCCCCAAACTCTAACACCAACCCCTCCCCAGCCCTGAGCCCTAAGACCGACACCCCCCACAGCCCCCACCCCCAAGCCCAACACCCTACTAACGACCCCTCCCTAGCCCTGAACCCTAAGACCGAGACCCCCCCGCAGCCCCCAGGACCACAACCCTAACACCGACCCCTACCCAGCCCTGAGCCCTAAGACCGAGACCCCCCGCAGCCTCCCCCTAGCCACAAACCCTACAACCGACCCTACCCCAACCCTACGTCTAACTGCCCTGAGCCCTAAGGCCGACTACCGGGCCCACCCACCCAACACCCAGAGCCCTACACCCAACCCTACCCCAGCCCTAAGCCCTAGTACCGAGACCCACCATAGCCCCCCCAGGCCCTAAACCCTAACACCGACCCCTACCCAGCCCTGAGCCCTAAGACCGACACCCCCCACAGCCCCCACCCCCAAGCCCAACACCCTACTAACGACCCCTCCCTAGCCCTGAACCCTAAGACCGAGACCCCCCCGCAGCCCCCAGGACCACAACCCTAACACCGACCCCTACCCAGCCCTGAGCCCTAAGACCGAGACCCCCCGCAGCCTCCCCCTAGCCACAAACCCTACAACCGACCCTACCCCAACCCTACGTCTAACTGCCCTGAGCCCTAAGGCCGACTACCGGGCCCACCCAGAGCCCTACACCCAACCCTACCCCAGCCCTAAGCCCTAGTACCGAGACCCACCATAGCCCCCCCCAGGCCCTAAACCCTATCACCGACCCCCTACCCAGCCCTGAGCCCTAAGACCGACACCCCCCGCAGCCCCCCCAGGCCCCAAAACCCTAACACCGAACCCCTTTCCAGCCCTGAGCCCTAAGACCGAGACCCGCCATAGCCCCCCCCAGGCCCTAAACCCTATCACCGACCCCCTACCCAGCCCTGAGCCCTAAGACCAACACCCCCCGCAGCCCCCCCAGGCCCCAAAACCCTAACACCGAACCCCTTCCCAGCCCTGAGCCCTAAGACCGAGACCCCCGCAGCCCCCCCAGGCCCCAAACTCTAACACCAACCCCTCCCCAGCCCTGAGCCCTAAGACCGAGACCCCCCACAGCCCCACCCCCAAGCCCAACACCCTACTAACGACCCCTCCCTAGCCCTGAACCCTAAGACCGAGACCCCCCCGCAGCCCCCAGGACCACAACCCTAACACCGACCCCTACCCAGCCCTGAGCCCTAAGACCGAGACCCCCCGCAGCCTCCCCCTAGCCACAAACCCTACAACCGACCCTACCCCAACCCTACGTCTAACTGCCCTGAGCCCTAAGGCCGACTACCGGGCCCACCCACCCAACACCCAGAGCCCTACACCCAACCCTACCCCAGCCCTAAGCCCTAGTACCGAGACCCGCCATAGCCCCCCCCAGGCCCTAAACCCTATCACCGACCCCCTACCCAGCCCTGAGCCCTAAGACCAACACCCCCCGCAGCCCCCCCAGGCCCCAAAACCCTAACACCGAACCCCTTCCCAGCCCTGAGCCCTAAGACCAAGACCCCCGCAGCCCCCCCAGGCCCCAAACTCTAACACCAACCCCTCCCCAGCCCTGAGCCCTAAGACCGACACCCCCCACAGCCCCCACCCCCAAGCCCAACACCCTACTAACGACCCCTCCCTAGCCCTGAACCCTAAGACCGAGACCCCCCCGCAGCCCCCAGGACCACAACCCTAACACCGACCCCTACCCAGCCCTGAGCCCTAAGACCGAGACCCCCCGCAGCCTCCCCCTAGCCACAAACCCTACAACCGACCCTACCCCAACCCTACGTCTAACTGCCCTGAGCCCTAAGGCCGACTACCGGGCCCACCCACCCAACACCCAGAGCCCTACACCCAACCCTACCCCAGCCCTAAGCCCTAGTACCGAGACCCGCCATAGCCCCCCCCCAGGCCCTAAACCCTATCACCGACCCCCTACCCAGCCCTGAGCCCTAAGACCAACACCCCCCGCAGCCCCCCCAGGCCCCAAAACCCTAACACCGAACCCCTTCCCAGCCCTGAGCCCTAAGACCGAGACCCCCGCAGCCCCCCCAGGCCCCAAACTCTAACACCAACCCCTCCCCAGCCCTGAGCCCTAAGACCGACACCCCCCACAGCCCCCACCCCCAAGCCCAACACCCTACTAACGACCCCTCCCTAGCCCTGAACCCTAAGACCGAGACCCCCCCGCAGCCCCCAGGACCACAACCCTAACACCGACCCCTACCCAGCCCTGAGCCCTAAGACCGAGACCCCCCGCAGCCTCCCCCTAGCCACAAACCCTACAACCGACCCTACCCCAACCCTACGTCTAACTGCCCTGAGCCCTAAGGCCGACTACCGGGCCCACCCACCCAACACCCAGAGCCCTACACCCAACCCTACCCCAGCCCTAAGCCCTAGTACCGAGACCCGCCATAGCCCCCCCCCTGGCCCTAAACCCTAACACTGACCCCTACCCAGCCCTGAGCCCTAAGACCGACACCCCCCGCAGCCCCCCCAGGCCCCAAAACCCTAACACCGAACCCCTTTCCAGCCCTGAGCCCTAAGACCGAGACCCGCCATAGCCCCCCCCAGGCCTAAACCCTATCACCGACCCCCTACCCAGCCCTGAGCCCTAAGACCAACACCCCCCGCAGCCCCCCCAGGCCCCAAAACCCTAACACCGAACCCCTTCCCAGCCCTGAGCCCTAAGACCGAGACCCCGCAGCCCCCCCAGGCCCAAACTCTAACACCAACCCCTCCCCAGCCCTGAGCCCTAAGACCGACACCCCCCACAGCCCCCACCCCCAAGCCCAACACCCTACTAACGACCCCTCCCTAGCCCTGAACCCTAAGACCGAGACCCCCCCGCAGCCCCCAGGACCACAACCCTAACACCGACCCCTACCCAGCCCTGAGCCCTAAGACCGAGACCCCCCGCAGCCTCCCCCTAGCCACAAACCCTACAACCGACCCTACCCCAACCCTACGTCTAACTGCCCTGAGCCCTAAGGCCGACTACCGGGCCCACCCACCCAACACCCAGAGCCCTACACCCAACCCTACCCCCAGCCCTAAGCCCTAGTACCGAGACCCGCCATAGCCCCCCCCCTGGCCCTAAACCCTAACACTGACCCCTACCCAGCCCTGAGCCCTAAGACCGACACCCCCCGCAGCCCCCCCAGGCCCCAAAACCCTAACACCGAACCCCTTTCCAGCCCTGAGCCCTAAGACCGAGACCCGCCATAGCCCCCCCCAGGCCCTAAACCCTATCACCGACCCCCTACCCAGCCCTGAGCCCTAAGACCAACACCCCCCGCAGCCCCCCCAGGCCCCAAAACCCTAACACCGAACCCCTTCCCAGCCCTGAGCCCTAAGACCGAGACCCCCGCAGCCCCCCCAGGCCCCAAACTCTAACACCAACCCCTCCCCAGCCCTGAGCCCTAAGACCGAGACCCCCCACAGCCCCCCCCGCAAGCCCAAAACCCTACTAACGACCCCTCCCCAGCCCTGAACCCTAAGACCGAGACCCCCCCGCAGCCCCCAGGACCACAACCCTAACACCGACCCCTACCCAGCCCTGAGCCCTAAGACCGAGACCCCCCGCAGCCTCCCCTAGCCACAAACCCTACAACCGACCCTACCCCAACCCTACGTCTAACTGCCCTGAGCCCTAAGGCCGACTACCGGGCCCACCCAGAGCCCTACACCCAACCCTACCCCAGCCCTAAGCCCTAGTACCGAGACCCACCATAGCCCCCCCCAGGCCCTAAACCCTATCACCGACCCCCTACCCAGCCCTGAGCCCTAAGACCAACACCCCCCGCAGCCCCCCCAGGCCCCAAAACCCTAACACCGAACCCCTTCCCAGCCCTGAGCCCTAAGACCGAGACCCCCGCAGCCCCCCCAGGCCCCAAACTCTAACACCAACCCCTCCCCAGCCCTGAGCCCTAAGACCGAGACCCCCCACAGCCCCCCCCGCAAGCCCAAAACCCTACTAACGACCCCTCCCCAGCCCTGAACCCTAAGACCGAGACCCCCCCGCAGCCCCCAGGACCACAACCCTAACACCGACCCCTACCCAGCCCTGAGCCCTAAGACCGAGACCCCCCGCAGCCTCCCCCTAGCCACAAACCCTACAACCGACCCTACCCCAACCCTACGTCTAACTGCCCTGAGCCCTAAGGCCGACTACCGGGCCCACCCAGAGCCCTACACCCAACCCTACCCCAGCCCTAAGCCCTAGTACCGAGACCCGCCATAGCCCCCCCCAGGCCCTAAACCCTATCACCGACCCCCTACCCAGCCCTGAGCCCTAAGACCAACACCCCCCGCAGCCCCCCCAGGCCCCAAAACCCTAACACCGAACCCCTTCCCAGCCCTGAGCCCTAAGACCAAGACCCCCGCAGCCCCCCCAGGCCCCAAACTCTAACACCAACCCCTCCCCAGCCCTGAGCCCTAAGACCGACACCCCCCACAGCCCCCACCCCCAAGCCCAACACCCTACTAACGACCCCTCCCTAGCCCTGAACCCTAAGACCGAGACCCCCCCGCAGCCCCCAGGACCACAACCCTAACACCGACCCCTACCCAGCCCTGAGCCCTAAGACCGAGACCCCCCGCAGCCTCCCCCTAGCCACAAACCCTACAACCGACCCTACCCCAACCCTACGTCTAACTGCCCTGAGCCCTAAGGCCGACTACCGGGCCCACCCACCCAACACCCAGAGCCCTACACCCAACCCTACCCCAGCCCTAAGCCCTAGTACCGAGACCCGCCATAGCCCCCCCCCTGGCCCTAAACCCTAACACTGACCCCTACCCAGCCCTGAGCCCTAAGACCGACACCCCCCGCAGCCCCCCCAGGCCCAAAACCCTAACACCGAACCCCTTTCCAGCCCTGAGCCCTAAGACCGAGACCCGCCATAGCCCCCCCCAGGCCCTAAACCCTATCACCGACCCCCTACCCAGCCCTGAGCCCTAAGACCAACACCCCCCGCAGCCCCCCCAGGCCCCAAAACCCTAACACCGAACCCCTTCCCAGCCCTGAGCCCTAAGACCGAGACCCCCGCAGCCCCCCCAGGCCCCAAACTCTAACACCAACCCCTCCCCAGCCCTGAGCCCTAAGACCGACACCCCCCACAGCCCCCACCCCCAAGCCCAACACCCTACTAACGACCCCTCCCTAGCCCTGAACCCTAAGACCGAGACCCCCCCGCAGCCCCCAGGACCACAACCCTAACACCGACCCCTACCCAGCCCTGAGCCCTAAGACCGAGACCCCCCGCAGCCTCCCCCTAGCCACAAACCCTACAACCGACCCTACCCCAACCCTACGTCTAACTGCCCTGAGCCCTAAGGCCGACTACCGGGCCCACCCACCCAACACCCAGAGCCCTACACCCAACCCTACCCCAGCCCTAAGCCCTAGTACCGAGACCCGCCATAGCCCCCCCCCAGGCCCTAAACCCTATCACCGACCCCCTACCCAGCCCTGAGCCCTAAGACCAACACCCCCCGCAGCCCCCCCAGGCCCCAAAACCCTAACACCGAACCCCTTCCCAGCCCTGAGCCCTAAGACCAAGACCCCCGCAGCCCCCCCAGGCCCCAAACTCTAACACCAACCCCTCCCCAGCCCTGAGCCCTAAGACCGACACCCCCCACAGCCCCCACCCCCAAGCCCAACACCCTACTAACGACCCCTCCCTAGCCCTGAACCCTAAGACCGAGACCCCCCCGCAGCCCCCAGGACCACAACCCTAACACCGACCCCTACCCAGCCCTGAGCCCTAAGACCGAGACCCCCCGCAGCCTCCCCCTAGCCACAAACCCTACAACCGACCCTACCCCAACCCTACGTCTAACTGCCCTGAGCCCTAAGGCCGACTACCGGGCCCACCCACCCAACACCCAGAGCCCTACACCCAACCCTACCCCAGCCCTAAGCCCTAGTACCGAGACCCGCCATAGCCCCCCCCCTGGCCCTAAACCCTAACACTGACCCCTACCCAGCCCTGAGCCCTAAGACCGACACCCCCCGCAGCCCCCCCAGGCCCCAAAACCCTAACACCGAACCCCTTTCCAGCCCTGAGCCCTAAGACCGAGACCCGCCATAGCCCCCCCAGGCCCTAAACCCTATCACCGACCCCCTACCCAGCCCTGAGCCCTAAGACCAACACCCCCCGCAGCCCCCCCAGGCCCCAAAACCCTAACACCGAACCCCTTCCCAGCCCTGAGCCCTAAGACCGAGACCCCCGCAGCCCCCCCAGGCCCCAAACTCTAACACCAACCCCTCCCCAGCCCTGAGCCCTAAGACCGACACCCCCCACAGCCCCCACCCCCAAGCCCAACACCCTACTAACGACCCCTCCCTAGCCCTGAACCCTAAGACCGAGACCCCCCCGCAGCCCCCAGGACCACAACCCTAACACCGACCCCTACCCAGCCCTGAGCCCTAAGACCGAGACCCCCCGCAGCCTCCCCCTAGCCACAAACCCTACAACCGACCCTACCCCAACCCTACGTCTAACTGCCCTGAGCCCTAAGGCCGACTACCGGGCCCACCCACCCAACACCCAGAGCCCTACACCCAACCCTACCCCAGCCCTAAGCCCTAGTACCGAGACCCGCCATAGCCCCCCCCAGGCCCTAAACCCTATCACCGACCCCCTACCCAGCCCTGAGCCCTAAGACCAACACCCCCCGCAGCCCCCCCAGGCCCCAAAACCCTAACACCGAACCCTTCCCAGCCCTGAGCCCTAAGACCAAGACCCCCGCAGCCCCCCCAGGCCCCAAACTCTAACACCAACCCCTCCCCAGCCCTGAGCCCTAAGACCGACACCCCCCACAGCCCCCACCCCCAAGCCCAACACCCTACTAACGACCCCTCCCTAGCCCTGAACCCTAAGACCGAGACCCCCCCGCAGCCCCCAGGACCACAACCCTAACACCGACCCCTACCCAGCCCTGAGCCCTAAGACCGAGACCCCCCGCAGCCTCCCCCTAGCCACAAACCCTACAACCGACCCTACCCCAACCCTACGTCTAACTGCCCTGAGCCCTAAGGCCGACTACCGGGCCCACCCACCCAACACCCAGAGCCCTACACCCAACCCTACCCCAGCCCTAAGCCCTAGTACCGAGACCCGCCATAGCCCCCCCCCTGGCCCTAAACCCTAACACTGACCCCTACCCAGCCCTGAGCCCTAAGACCGACACCCCCCGCAGCCCCCCCAGGCCCCAAAACCCTAACCACCGAACCCCTTTCCAGCCCTGAGCCCTAAGACCGAGACCCGCCATAGCCCCCCCCAGGCCCTAAACCCTATCACCGACCCCCTACCCAGCCCTGAGCCCTAAGACCAACACCCCCGCAGCCCCCCCAGGCCCCAAAACCCTAACACCGAACCCCTTCCCAGCCCTGAGCCCTAAGACCGAGACCCCCGCAGCCCCCCCAGGCCCCAAACTCTAACACCAACCCCTCCCCAGCCCTGAGCCCTAAGACCGAGACCCCCACAGCCCCCCCCGCAAGCCCAAAACCCTACTAACGACCCCTCCCCAGCCCTGAACCCTAAGACCGAGACCCCCCCGCAGCCCCCAGGACCACAACCCTAACACCGACCCCTACCCAGCCCTGAGCCCTAAGACCGAGACCCCCCGCAGCCTCCCCCTAGCCACAAACCCTACAACCGACCCTACCCCAACCCTACGTCTAACTGCCCTGAGCCCTAAGGCCGACTACCGGGCCCACCCACCCAACACCCAGAGCCCTACACCCAACCCTACCCCAGCCCTAAGCCCTAGTACCGAGACCCACCATAGCCCCCCCCAGGCCCTAAACCCTATCACCGACCCCCTACCCAGCCCTGAGCCCTAAGACCAACACCCCCCGCAGCCCCCCCAGGCCCCAAAACCCTAACACCGAACCCCTTCCCAGCCCTGAGCCCTAAGACCGAGACCCCCGCAGCCCCCCCAGGCCCCAAACTCTAACACCAACCCCTCCCCAGCCCTGAGCCCTAAGACCGAGACCCCCCACAGCCCCCCCCGCAAGCCCAAAACCCTACTAACGACCCCTCCCCAGCCCTGAACCCTAAGACCGAGACCCCCCCGCAGCCCCCAGGACCACAACCCTAACACCGACCCCTACCCAGCCCTGAGCCCTAAGACCGAGACCCCCGCAGCCTCCCCCTAGCCACAAACCCTACAACCGACCCTACCCCAACCCTACGTCTAACTGCCCTGAGCCCTAAGGCCGACTACCGGGCCCACCCACCCAACACCCAGAGCCCTACACCCAACCCTACCCCAGCCCTAAGCCCTAGTACCGAGACCCGCCATAGCCCCCCCCAGGCCCTAAACCCTATCACCGACCCCCTACCCAGCCCTGAGCCCTAAGACCAACACCCCCCGCAGCCCCCCCAGGCCCCAAAACCCTAACACCGAACCCCTTCCCAGCCCTGAGCCCTAAGACCAAGACCCCCGCAGCCCCCCCAGGCCCCAAACTCTAACACCAACCCCTCCCCAGCCCTGAGCCCTAAGACCGACACCCCCCACAGCCCCCACCCCCAAGCCCAACACCCTACTAACGACCCCTCCCTAGCCCTGAACCCTAAGACCGAGACCCCCCCGCAGCCCCCAGGACCACAACCCTAACACCGACCCCTACCCAGCCCTGAGCCCTAAGACCGAGACCCCCCGCAGCCTCCCCCTAGCCACAAACCCTACAACCGACCCTACCCCAACCCTACGTCTAACTGCCCTGAGCCCTAAGGCCGACTACCGGGCCCACCCAGAGCCCTACACCCAACCCTACCCCAGCCCTAAGCCCTAGTACCGAGACCCGCCATAGCCCCCCCCAGGCCCTAAACCCTATCACCGACCCCCTACCCAGCCCTGAGCCCTAAGACCAACACCCCCCGCAGCCCCCCCAGGCCCCAAAACCCTAACACCGAACCCCTTCCCAGCCCTGAGCCCTAAGACCGAGACCCCCGCAGCCCCCCCAGGCCCCAAACTCTAACACCAACCCCTCCCCAGCCCTGAGCCCTAAGACCGAGACCCCCCACAGCCCCCCCCGCAAGCCCAAAACCCTACTAACGACCCCTCCCCAGCCCTGAACCCTAAGACCGAGACCCCCCCGCAGCCCCCAGGACCACAACCCTAACACCGACCCCTACCCAGCCCTGAGCCCTAAGACCGAGACCCCCCGCAGCCTCCCCCTAGCCACAAACCCTACAACCGACCCTACCCCAACCCTACGTCTAACTGCCCTGAGCCCTAAGGCCGACTACCGGGCCCACCCAGAGCCCTACACCCAACCCTACCCCAG
>NW_028187317.1:0-2000 GCF_964204655.1 Triturus cristatus
GGAGGGATAGGAGGGATAGATGGGAAGGTAACACTCTGTTCCAGTCCTGATTGGAGGGAGGGAGGGATAGGAGGGATAGGAGGGATAGGAGGGAGGGATAGGAGGGATAGATGGGAAGGTAACACTCTGTTCCAGTCCTGATTGGAGGGAGGGAGGGATAGGAGGGATAGGAGGGATAGGAGGGATAGGAGGGAGGGATAGGAGGGATAGATGGGAAGGTAACACTCTGTTCCAGTCCTGATTGGAGGGAGGGAGGGATAGGAGGGATAGATGGGAAGGTAACACTCTGTTCCAGTCCTGATTGGAGGGAGGGAGGGATAGGAGGGATAGGAGGGATAGATGGGAAGGTAACACTCTGTTCCAGTCCTGATTGGAGGGAGGGAGGGATAGGAGGGATAGGAGGGATAGGAGGGAGGGATAGGAGGGATAGATGGGAAGGTAACACTCTGTTCCAGTCCTGGTTGGAGGGAGCGAGGGATAGGAGGGATAGGAGGGATAGGAGGGATAGGAGGGATAGGAGTGAGGGATAGGAGGGATAGGAGGGATAGGAGGGAGGGATAGGAGGGATAGATGGGAAGGTAACACTCTGTTCCAGTCCTGATTGGAGGGAGGGAGGGATAGGAGGGATAGATGGGAAGGTAACACTCTGTTCCAGACCTGATTGGAGGGAGGGAGGGATAGGAGGGATAGGAGGGAGGGATAGGAGGGATAGATGGGAAGGTAACACTCTGTTCCAGTCCTGATTGGAGGGAGGGAGGGATAGGAGGGATAGGAGGGAGGGATAGGAGGGATAGGAGGGAGGGATAGGAGGGATAGATGGGAAGGTAACACTCTGTTCCAGTCCTGATTGGAGGGAGGGAGGGATAGGAGGGATAGGAGGGAGGGATAGGAGGGATAGGAGGGAGGGATAGGAGGGATAGATGGGAAGGTAACACTCTGTTCCAGTCCTGATTGGAGGGAGGGAGGGATAGGAGGGATAGGAGGGAGGGATAGGAGGGAGGGATAGGAGGGATAGGAGGGAGGGATAGGAGGATAGGAGGGAGGGATAGGAGGGATAGATGGGAAGGTAACACTCTGTTCCAGTCCTGATTGGAGGGAGGGAGGGATAGGAGGGATAGGAGGGATAGATGGGAAGGTAACACTCTGTTCCAGTCCTGATTGGAGGGAGGGAGGGATAGGAGGGATAGGAGGGGAGGGATAGGAGGGATAGGAGGGATAGATGGGAAGGTAACACTCTGTTCCAGTCCTGATTGGAGGGAGGGAGGGATAGGAGGGATAGATGGGAAGGTAACACTCTGTTCCAGTCCTGATTGGAGGGAGGGAGGGATAGGAGGGATAGGAGGGAGGGATAGGAGGGATAGATGGGAAGGTAACACTCTGTTCCAGTCCTGATTGGAGGGAGGGAGGGATAGGAGGGATAGGAGGGAGGGATAGGGAGGGATAGGAGGGATAGATGGGAAGGTAACACTCTGTTCCAGTCCTGATTGGAGGGAGGGAGGGATAGGAGGGATAGGAGGGAGGGATAGGAGGGATGTGTGTTAGGGAGGGAGGGATAGGAGGGATAGATGGGAAGGTAACACTCTGTTCCAGTCCTGATTGGAGGGAGGGAGGGATAGGAGGGATAGGAGGGAGGGATAGGAGGGATAGGAGGGAGGGATAGGAGGGATAGATGGGAAGGTAACACTCTGTTCCAGTCCTGATTGGAGGGAGGGAGGGATAGGAGGGATAGATGGGAAGGTAACACTCTGTTCCAGTCCTGATTGGAGGGAGGGAGGGATAGGAGGGATAGGAGGGAGGGATAGGAGGGATAGGAGGGAGGGATAGGAGGGATAGGAGGGAGGGATAGGAGGGAGGGATAGGAGGGATAGATGGGAAGGTAACACTCTGTTCCAGTCCTGATTGGAGGGAGGGAGGGATAGGAGGATGGAGGGGGATAGGAGGGATAGGAGGGATAGGAGGGAGGGATAGGAGGGATAGGAGGGAGGGATAGGAGGGATAGG
>NW_028187318.1:1933200-1960200 GCF_964204655.1 Triturus cristatus
ACCAAGTCAGCAGAGCCGCTTAAGAGCCAGAGAACCAGGTCAGCAGAGCTGCTTTAGAGCCATAGCACCAGGTCAGCAGAGCTGCTTCAGAGCCAGAGAACCAGGTCAACAGAGCCGTTGTAGAGCCAGAGAACCAGGTAAGCAGAGCTGTTCTAGAGCCTAAGAACCAGGTCAGCAGAGCTGCTCTCAAGCCAGAGAACCAGGTCAGTGTAGCTGCTTTAGAACCAGAGAACTAGGTCAGCTGAGCTTCTCTAGAGCCTAAGAACCAGGTCAGCAGAGCTACTCTCGAGCCAGAGAACCAGGTCAGGAGAGCTGCTTTAGAGCCAGAGAACGCGGTCAGCAGATGTGCTATAGAGGGAGAGAACCAGGTCCGCAGTGGCGCTTTAACGCCAGAGAACCACGTCACCAGAGCTGCTTTACAGCCAGAGAATCAGGTCAGCAGAGCTGCTTTAGAGCCAGAGAACGAGGTCAGCAGAGCTGCTTTAGAGCCAGAGAACCAGGTCAGCAGAGCCGTTGTAGAACCAGAGACCCAGGTCAGCAGAGCTGCTCTAGAGCCTAAGAGCCAGGTCAGCAGAGCTGCTCTAGAGCCAGAGAACCAGGTCAGCAGAGCTGCTTTAGAGCTAGATAACCAGGTCAGCAGAGCTGCTTTAGAGCCAGAGAACCAAGTCAGCAGAGCCGCTTTAGAGCCAGAGAACCAGGTCTGCAGAGCCGTTGTAGATCCAGAGAGCCAGGTCAGCAGAGCCGCTCTAGAGCCAGAGAACCAGGTCAGCAGAGCTGCTGTAGAACCAGAGAAAGCAGGTCAGTTGAACTGTTTTAGAGCCAGAGAACCCGGTCAGCAGAGGTGATTCAGAGCCAGAGAACCAGGTCAGCAGAGCTGCTTTAGAGCGACAGAACCAGGTCAGCAGAGCTGCTTTAGAGCCATAGAACTAGATCAGCAGAGCTGCTTTAGAGCCATAGAACCAGGTCAGTAGAGCTGCTCTAGAGCCTAAGAACCAGGTCAGCAGAGCTGCTCTAGAACCAGAGAAACCAGGTCAGCAGAGCTGTTTTAGAGGGAGAGAACCAGGTCAGCAGAGCTGCTTTAGAGCCAGACAACCAGGTTAGCCGAGCTGCTTTAGAGCTAGAGAACCAGATCAGCAGAGCTGTTCTAGAACCTAAGAACCAGGTCAGCAGAGCTGCTCTAGAGCCAGAGAACCAGGTCAGCAGAGCTGTTGTAGAGCCAGAGAACCAGGTCAGCAGAGCTGTTGTAGAGCCAGAGACCCAGGTCAGCAGAGCTGCTCTACAGCCTAAGAACCAGGTCAGCAGAGCTGCTCTAGAGCCAGAGAATCAGGTCAACAGAGCTGCTTCAAAGCAAAAGAACCAGGTCAGGAGAACTGCTTTAGAGCCATAGAATAGTTCATGCTTTAGAGTCAGAGAAGCAGGTCAGCAGAGCTGCATCAAAGCCAGAGAACCAGGTCAGCAGATCTGCTTTAGAGCTAGAGAACCAGGTCAGCAGAGCTGCTTTAGATCCAGAGAACCTCATCAGCAGAGCTGCTGTAGAGCCAGAGAACCAGGTCAGCAGAGCTGTATAGAGCCAGAGAGCCGGGTCAGCAGAGCTGCTTTAGAGCCATATAACCAGGTCAGCAGAGCTGCTTTAGAGCCAGAGAACCAGGTCAGCAGAGCCGTTGTAGAGCTAGAGAACAAACTCAGCAGAGCTGCTCTAGAGCCTAAGAACCAGGTCAGCAGAGCTGCTTTAGAACAAGAGAACCAGGTCAGCAGAGCTACTTTACAGCCAGAGAACCAGGTCAGCAGAGCTGCTGTAGTGCCAGAGAAACCAGGTCAGCAGACCTGCTTTAGAGGGAGAGAACCAGGTCAGCAGAGCTGCTTTGGAGCCAGAGAACCAGGTCAGCAGAGCTGCTTTAGAGCCAGAGAACCAGGTCAGCAGAGCTGCTCTAGAGCCTGAGAACCAGGTCAGCAGAGCTGCTTTAGAGCCAGAGAAACAGGTCAGCAGAGCTGCCCTAGAGCCTGAGAACCAGGTCAGCAGAGCCGCTTTAGAGCCAGAGAAACAGGTCAGCAGAGCAGCTTTAGAGCCTCAGAACCAGGTCAGCAGAGCTGTTGTAGAGCCAGAGAACCAGGTCAGCAGAGCTGCTTTAGAGCCGGAGAACCAGGTCAGCAGAGCTGATCTAGAGCCAGAGAACCAGGTCAGCAGAGCTGCTTTAGAGCCAGATAACCATGTCAGCAGAGCCGCTTTAGAGCCAGAGAACCAAGTCAGCAGAGCCGCTTTAGAGCCAGAGATCCAGGTCAGCAGAGTTGCTTTAGAGCCATAGAACCAGGTCAGCAGAGCTGCTTTAGAGCCAGAGAACCAGGTCAGCAGAGCCGTTGTAGAGCCAGAGAACCAAGTCAGCAGAGCTGTTCTAGAGCCTAAGAACCAGGTCAGCAGAGCTGCTCTCAAGCCAGAGAACCAGGTCAGCAGGGCTGCTTTAGAACCAGAGAACCAGGTCAGCTGAGCTGCTATTGAGGGAGAGAACCAGGTCAGCAGAGCCGCTTTAGCACCAGAGAATCAGGTCAGCAGAGCTGCTTTAAAGCCAGAGAACCATGGTCAGCAGAGCTGCTTTAGAGCCAGAGAACCAGGTCAGCAGAGCTGCTGTAGAGCCAGAGAACCAGGTCACCAGAGCTGCTTTAAAGACAGTGAACCAGGTCAGCAGAGCCATTGTAGAGCTAGAGAACCAGGTCAGCAGAGCCGCTCCAGAGCCTAAGAACCAGGTCAGCAGAGCTGCTCTAGAGCCAGAGAACAAGGTCAGCAGAGCTGCTCTAGAGCCAGAGAACCAGGTCTGCAGAGCCGCTTTAGAGCCTGAGAACCAGGTCAGCAGAGCTGCTCTAAAGCCAGAGAACCAGGTCAGCAGAGCTGCTTTAGAGCCAGAGAAACAGGTCAGCAGATCTGCTTTGGAGGGAGTGAACCAGATCAGCAGAGCTGCTTTAGAGCCAGAGAACCAGGTCAGCAGAGCTGCTTTAGAGCCAGAGAACCAGGTCAGCAGAGCCATTGTAGAGCCAGAGAACTAGGTCAGCTGAGCTGGTCTAGAGCCTAAGAACCAGGTCACCAGAGCTGCTCTCGAGCCAGAGAACCAGGTCAGGACAGCTGCTTTAGTGCCAGAAAACCAGGTCAGCAGAGGTGCTATAGACGGAGAGAACCAGTTCCGCAGTGGCGATTTAGCGCCAGAGAACCACGTCAGCAGAGCTGCTTTAGAGCCAGAGAACCAGGTCAGCAGATCTGCTTTAGAGCCAGAGAACCAGGTCAGCAGAGCTGCTTTAGAGCCAGAGAACCAGGTCAGCAGAGCCGTTGTAGAGCCAGAGACCCAGGTCTGCAGAGCTGCTCTAGAGCCTAAGAGCCAGGTCAGCAGAGCTGCTCTAGAGCCAGAGAACCAGGTCAGCAGAGCTGCATTAGAGCCAGAGAACCAGGTCAGCAGAACTACTTTACAGCCAGAGAACCAGGTCAGCAGAGCTGCTGTAGTGCCAGAGAAACCAGGTCAGCAGAGCTGCCTTAGAGGGAGAGAACCAGGTCAGAAGAGCTGCTTTAGAGCCTGAGAACGAGGTCAGCAGAGCTGCTTTAGAGCCAGAGAACCAGTTTAGCCGATCTGCTTTAGAGCCAGAGAACCAGATCAGCTGAGCTGTTCTAGAACCTAAGAACCAGGTCAGCAGAGCTGCTCTAGAGCCATAGAACCAGATCAGCAGAGCTGCTTTAGAGCCATAGAACCAGGTCAGTAGAGCTGCTCTAGAGCCTAAGAACCAGGTCAGCAGAGCTGCTCTAGAGCCAGAGAACAAGGTCAGCAGAGCTGCTGTAGAGCCAGAGAAACGAGGTCAGCAGAGCTGTTGTAGAGCCAGAGACCCAGGTCAGCAGAGCTGCTCTAGAGCCTAAAAACCAGGTCAGCAGAGCTGCTCTAGTGACAGAGACCCAGGTCAGCAGAGCTGCTCTAGAGCCTAAAAACCAGGTCAGCAGAGCTGATCTAGAGCCAGAGAACGAGGTCAGCAGAGCTGCTTTAGAGCCAGATAAGCAAGTCAGCAGAGCCGCTTTAGAGCCAGAGAACCAAGTCAGCAGAGCCGCTTAAGAGCCAGAGAACCAGGTCAGCAGAGCTGCTTTAGAGCCATAGAACCAGGTCAGCAGAGCTGCTTCAGAGCCAGAGAACCAGGTCAACAGAGCCGTTGTAGAGCCAGAGAACCAGGTCAGCAGAGCTGTTCTAGAGCCTAAGAACCAGGTCAGCAGAGCTGCTCTCAAGCCAGAGAACCAGGTCAGTGTAGCTGCTTTAGAACCAGAGAACTAGGTCAGCTGAGCTTCTCCAGAGCCTAAGAACCAGGTCAGCAGAGCTGCTCTCGAGCCAGAGAACCAGGTCAGGAGAGCTGCTTTAGAGCCAGAGAACCCGGCAAGCAGATGTGCTATAGAGGGAGAGAACCAGGTCAGCAGAGCTGATCTAGAGCCAGAGAACCAGGTCAGCAGAGCTGCTTTAGAGCCAGATAACCATGTCAGCAGAGCCGCTTTAGAGCCAGAGAACCAAGTCAGCAGAGCCGCTTTAGAGCCAGAGATCCAGGTCAGCAGAGTTGCTTTAGAGCCATAGAACCAGGTCAGCAGAGCTGCTTTAGAGCCAGAGAACCAGGTCAGCAGAGCCGTTGTAGAGCCAGAGACCCGCGTCAGCAGAGCTGTTCTAGAGCCTAAGAACCAGGTCAGCAGAGCTGCTTTCAAGCCAGAGAACCAGGTCAGCAGGGCTGCTTTAGAACCAGAGAACCAGGTCAGCTGAGCTGCTATAGAGGGAGAGAACCAGGTCAGCAGAGCCGCTTTAGCACCAGAGAATCAGGTCAGCAGAGCTGCTTTAAAGCCAGAGAACCATGGTCAGCAGAGCTGCTTTAGAGCCAGAGAACCAGGTCAGCAGAGCTGCTGTAGAGCCAGAGAACCAGGTCACCAGAGCTGCTTTAAAGACAGTGAACCAGGTCAGCAGAGCCATTGTAGAGCTAGAGAACCAGGTCAGCAGAGCAGCTCCAGAGCCTAAGAACCAGGTCAGCAGAGCTGCTCTAGAGCCAGAGAACCAGGTCAGCAGATCTGCTCTAGAGCCAGAGAACCAGGTCTGCAGAGCCGCTTTAGAGCCTGAGAACCAGGTCAGCAGACCTGCTCTAAAGCCAGAGAACCAGGTCAGCAGAGCTGCTTTAGAGCCAGAGAAACAGGTCAGCAGATCTGCTTTGGAGGGAGTGAACCAGATCAGCAGAGCTGCTTTAGAGCCAGAGAACCAGGTCAGCAGAGCTGCTTTAGAGCCAGAGAACCAGGTCAGCAGAGCCATTGTAGAGCCAGAGAACTAGGTCAGCTGAGCTGCTCTAGAGCCTAAGAACCAGGTCACCAGAGCTGCTCTCGAGCCAGAGAACCAGGTCAGGACAGCTGCTTTAGTGCCAGAAAACCAGGTCAGCAGAGGTGCTATAGAGGGAGAGAACCAGTTCCGCAGTGGCGATTTAGCGCCAGAGAACCACGTCAGCAGAGCTGCTTTAGAGCCAGAGAACCAGGTCAGCAGATCTGCTTTAGAGCCAGAGAACCAGGTCAGCAGACCTGCTTTAGAGCCAGAGAACCAGGTCAGCAGAGCCGTTGTAGAGCCAGAGACCCAGGTCAGCAGAGCTGCTCTAGAGCCTAAGAGCCAGGTCAGCAGAGCTGCTCTAGAGCCAGAGAACCAGGTCAGCAGAGCTGCATTAGAGCCAGAGAACCAGGTCAGCAGAACTACTTTACAGCCAGAGAACCAGGTCAGCAGAGCTGCTGTAGTGCCACAGAAACCAGGTCAGCAGAGCTGCCTTAGAGGGAGAGAACCAGGTCAGAAGAGCTGCTTTAGAGCCTGAGAACGAGGTCAGCAGAGCTGCTTTAGAGCCAGAGAACCAGTTTAGCCGATCTGCTTTAGAGCCAGAGAACCAGATCAGCTGAGCTGTTCTAGAACCTAAGAACCAGGTCAGCAGAGCTGCTCTAGAGCCATAGAACCAGATCAGCAGAGCTGCTTTAGAGCCATAGAACCAGGTCAGTAGAGCTGCTCTAGAGCCTAAGAACCAGGTCAGCAGAGCTGCTCTAGAGCCAGAGAACAAGGTCAGCAGAGCTGCTGTAGAGCCAGAGAAACGAGGTCAGCAGAGCCGTTGTAGAGCCAGAGACCCAGGTCAGCAGAGCTGCTCTAGAGCCTAAAAACCAGGTCAGCAGAGCTGCTCTAGTGACAGAGACCCAGGTCAGCAGAGCTGCTCTAGAGCCTAAAAACCAGGTCAGCAGAGCTGATCTAGAGCCAGAGAACGAGGTCAGCAGAGCTGCTTTAGAGCCAGATAAGCAAGTCAGCAGAGCCGCTTTAGAGCCAGAGAACCAAGTCAGCAGAGCCGCTTAAGAGCCAGAGAACCAGGTCAGCAGAGCTGCTTTAGAGCCATAGAACCAGGTCAGCAGAGCTGCTTCAGAGCCAGAGAACCAGGTGAACAGAGCCGTTGTAGAGCCAGAGAACCAGGTCAGCAGAGCTGTTCTAGAGCCTAAGAACCAGGTCAGCAGAGCTGCTCTCAAGCCAGAGAACCAGGTCAGTGTAGCTGCTTTAGAACCAGAGAACTAGGTCAGCTGAGCTTCTCCAGAGCCTAAGAACCAGGTCAGCAGAGCTGCTCTCGAGCCAGAGAACCAGGTCAGGAGAGCTGCTTTAGAGCCAGAGAACCCGGCAAGCAGATGTGCTATAGAGGGAGAGAACCAGGTCAGCAGAGCTGATCTAGAGCCAGAGAACCAGGTCAGCAGAGCTGCTTTAGAGCCAGATAACCATGTCAGCAGAGCCGCTTTAGAGCCAGAGAACCAAGTCAGCAGAGCCGCTTTAGAGCCAGAGATCCAGGTCAGCAGAGTTGCTTTAGAGCCATAGAACCAGGTCAGCAGAGCTGCTTTAGAGCCAGAGAACCAGGTCAGCAGAGCCGTTGTAGAGCCAGAGACCCGCGTCAGCAGAGCTGTTCTAGAGCCTAAGAACCAGGTCAGCAGAGCTGCTTTCAAGCCAGAGAACCAGGTCAGCAGGGCTGCTTTAGAACCAGAGAACCAGGTCAGCTGAGCTGCTATAGAGGGAGAGAACCAGGTCAGCAGAGCCGCTTTAGCACCAGAGAATCAGGTCAGCAGAGCTGCTTTAAAGCCAGAGAACCATGGTCAGCAGAGCTGCTTTAGAGCCAGAGAACCAGGTCAGCAGAGCTGCTGTAGAGCCAGAGAACCAGGTCACCAGAGCTGCTTTAAAGACAGTGAACCAGGTCAGCAGAGCCATTGTAGAGCTAGAGAACCAGGTCAGCAGAGCAGCTCCAGAGCCTAAGAACCAGGTCAGCAGAGCTGCTCTAGAGCCAGAGAACCAGGTCAGCAGATCTGCTCTAGAGCCAGAGAACCAGGTCTGCAGAGCCGCTTTAGAGCCTGAGAACCAGGTCAGCAGACCTGCTCTAAAGCCAGAGAACCAGGTCAGCAGAGCTGCTTTAGAGCCAGAGAAACAGGTCAGCAGATCTGCTTTGGAGGGAGTGAACCAGATCAGCAGAGCTGCTTTAGAGCCAGAGAACCAGGTCAGCAGAGCTGCTTTAGAGCCAGAGAACCAGGTCAGCAGAGCCATTGTAGAGCCAGAGAACTAGGTCAGCTGAGCTGCTCTAGAGCCTAAGAACCAGGTCACCAGAGCTGCTCTCGAGCCAGAGAACCAGGTCAGGACAGCTGCTTTAGTGCCAGAAAACCAGGTCAGCAGAGGTGCTATAGAGGGAGAGAACCAGTTCCGCAGTGGCGATTTAGCGCCAGAGAACCACGTCAGCAGAGCTGCTTTAGAGCCAGAGAACCAGGTCAGCAGATCTGCTTTAGAGCCAGAGAACCAGGTCAGCAGACCTGCTTTAGAGCCAGAGAACCAGGTCAGCAGAGCCGTTGTAGAGCCAGAGACCCAGGTCAGCAGAGCTGCTCTAGAGCCTAAGAGCCAGGTCAGCAGAGCTGCTCTAGAGCCAGAGAACCAGGTCAGCAGAGCTGCATTAGAGCCAGAGAACCAGGTCAGCAGAACTACTTTACAGCCAGAGAACCAGGTCAGCAGAGCTGCTGTAGTGCCACAGAAACCAGGTCAGCAGAGCTGCCTTAGAGGGAGAGAACCAGGTCAGAAGAGCTGCTTTAGAGCCTGAGAACGAGGTCAGCAGAGCTGCTTTAGAGCCAGAGAACCAGTTTAGCCGATCTGCTTTAGAGCCAGAGAACCAGATCAGCTGAGCTGTTCTAGAACCTAAGAACCAGGTCAGCAGAGCTGCTCTAGAGCCATAGAACCAGATCAGCAGAGCTGCTTTAGAGCCATAGAACCAGGTCAGTAGAGCTGCTCTAGAGCCTAAGAACCAGGTCAGCAGAGCTGCTCTAGAGCCAGAGAACAAGGTCAGCAGAGCTGCTGTAGAGCCAGAGAAACGAGGTCAGCAGAGCCGTTGTAGAGCCAGAGACCCAGGTCAGCAGAGCTGCTCTAGAGCCTAAAAACCAGGTCAGCAGAGCTGCTCTAGTGACAGAGACCCAGGTCAGCAGAGATGCTCTAGAGCCTAAAAACCAGGTCAGCAGAGCTGATCTAGAGCCAGAGAACGAGGTCAGCAGAGCTGCTTTAGAGCCAGATAAGCAAGTCAGCAGAGCCGCTTTAGAGCCAGAGAACCAAGTCAGCAGAGCCGCTTAAGAGCCAGAGATCCAGGTCAGCAGAGCTGCTTTAGAGCCATAGAACCAGGTCAGCAGAGCTGCTTCAGAGCCAGAGAACCAGGTCAACAGAGCCGTTGTAGAGCCAGAGAACCAGGTCAGCAGAGCTGTTCTAGAGCCTAAGAACCAGGTCAGCAGAGCTGCTCTCAAGCCAGAGAACCAGGTCAGTGTAGCTGCTTTAGAACCAGAGAACTAGGTCAGCTGAGCTTCTCTAGAGCCTAAGAACCAGGTCAGCAGAGCTGCTCTCGAGCCAGAGAACCAGGTCAGGAGAGCTGCTTTAGAGCCAGAGAACCCGGTCAGCAGATGTGCTATAGAGGGAGAGTACCAGGTCCGCAGTGGCGCTTTAACGCCAGAGAACCACGTCACCAGAGCTGCTTTACAGCCAGAGAATCAGGTCAGCAGAGCTGCTTTAGAGCCAGAGAACGAGGTCAGCAGAGCTGCTTTAGAGCCAGAGAACCAGGTCAGCAGAGCCGTTGTAGAACCAGAGACCCAGGTCAGCAGAGCTGCTCTAGAGCCTAAGAGCCAGGTCAGCAGAGCTGCTCTAGAGCCAGAGAACCAGGTCAGCAGAGGTGCATTAGAGCCAGAGTACCAGGTCAGCAGAGCTGCTTGAGAGCTCGATAACCAGGTCAGCAGAGCTGCTTTAGAGCCAGAGAACCAAGTCAGCAGAGCCGCTTTAGAGCCAGAGAACCAGGTCTGCAGAGCCGTTGTAGATCCAGAGAGCCAGGTCAGCAGAGCCGATCTAGAGCCAGAGAACCAGGTCAGCAGAGCTGCTGTAGAACCAGAGAAAGCAGGTCAGTTGAACTGTTTTAGAGCCAGAGAACCCGGTCAGCAGATGTGATTCAGAGCCAGAGAACCAGGTCAGCAGAGCTGCTTTAGAGCGACAGAACCAGGTCAGCAGAGCTGCTTTAGAGCCATAGAACTAGATCAGCAGAGCTGCTTTAGAGCCATAGAACCAGGTCAGTAGAGCTGCTCTAGAGCCTAAGAACCAGGTCAGCAGAGCTGCTCTAGAACGAGAGAAACCAGGTCAGCAGAGCTGTTTTAGAGGGAGAGAACCAGGTCAGCAGAGCTGCTTTAGAGCCAGACAACCAGGTTAGCCGAGCTGCTTTAGAGCCAGAGAACCAGATCAGCAGAGCTGTTCTAGAACCTAAGAACCAGGTCAGCAGAGCTGCTCTAAAGCCAGAGAACCAGGTCAGCAGAGCTGTTGTAGAGCCAGAGAACCAGGTCAGCAGAGCTGTTGTAGAGCCAGAGACCCAGGTCAGCAGAGCTGCTCTACAGCCTAAGAACCAGGTCAGCAGAGCTGCTCTAGAGCCAGAGAATCAGGTCAAAAGAGCTGCTTCAAAGCAAAAGAACCAGGTCAGCAGAACTGCTTTAGAGCCATAGAATAGTTCATGCTTTAGAGTCAGAGAAGCAGGTCAGCAGAGCTGCATCAAAGCCAGAGAACCAGGTCAGCAGATCTGCTTTAGAGCTAGAGAACCAGGTCAGCAGACCAGCTTTAGAGCCAGAGAACCAGGTCAGCAGAGCCACTTTAGAGCCAGAGAAGCAGGTCAGCAGAGCTGCTTTACTTTAGATCCAGAGAACCACATCAGCAGAGCCGCTTTAGAGCCAGAGAACCAGGTCAGCAGAGCTGCTTGAAAGCCAGAGAACTGCTTTAGAGCCATAGAACCAGGTCATGCTTTAGAGTCAGAGAAGCAGGCCAGCAGAGCTGCATCAAAGCCAGAGAACCAGGTCAGCAGATCTGCTTTAGAGCTAGAGAACCAGGTCAGCAGAGCTGCTTTAGATCCAGAGAACCACATCAGCAGAGCTGCTGTAGAGCCAGAGAACCAGGTCAGCAGAGCCGTTGTAGAGCCAGAGACCCAGGTCAGCAGAGCTGCTCTAGAGCCTAAGAGCCAGGTCAGCAGAGCTGCTCTAGAGCCAGAGAACCAGGACAGCAGAGCTGCATTAGAGCCAGAGAACCAGGTCAGCAGAACTACTTTACAGCCAGAGAACCAGGTCAGCAGAGCTGCTGTAGTGCCACAGAAACCAGGTCAGCAGAGCTGCCTTAGAGGGAGAGAACCAGGTCAGAAGAGCTGCTTTAGAGCCTGAGAACGAGGTCAGCAGAGCTGCTTTAGAGCAAGAGAACCAGTTTAGCCGATCTGCTTTAGAGCCAGAGAACCAGATCAGCTGAGCTGTTCTAGAACCTAAGAACCAGGTCAGCAGAGCTGCTCTAGAGCCATAGAACCAGATCAGCAGAGCTGCTTTAGAGCCATAGAACCAGGTCAGTAGAGCTGCTCTAGAGCCTAAGAACCAGGTCAGCAGAGCTGCTCTAGAGCCAGAGAACAAGGTCAGCAGAGCTGCTGTAGAGCCAGAGAAACAAGGTCAGCAGAGCCGGTGTAGAGCCAGAGACCCAGGTCAGCAGAGCTGCTCTAGAGCCTAAAAACCAGGTCAGCAGAGCTGCTCTAGTGACAGAGACCCAGGTCAGCAGAGATGCTCTAGAGCCTAAAAACCAGGTCAGCAGAGCTGATCTAGAGCCAGAGAACGAGGTCAGCAGAGCTGCTTTAGAGCCAGATAAGCAAGTCAGCAGAGCCGCTTTAGAGCCAGAGAACCAAGTCAGCAGAGCCGCTTAAGAGCCAGAGATCCAGGTCAGCAGAGCTGCTTTAGAGCCATAGAACCAGGTCAGCAGAGCTGCTTCAGAGCCAGAGAACCAGGTCAACAGAGCCGTTGTAGAGCCAGAGAACCAGGTCAGCAGAGCTGTTCTAGAGCCTAAGAACCAGGTCAGCAGAGCTGCTCTCAAGCCAGAGAACCAGGTCAGTGTAGCTGCTTTAGAACCAGAGAACTAGGTCAGCTGAGCTTCTCTAGAGCCTAAGAACCAGGTCAGCAGAGCTGCTCTCGAGCCAGAGAACCAGGTCAGGAGAGCTGCTTTAGAGCCAGAGAACCCGGTCAGCAGATGTGCTATAGAGGGAGAGTACCAGGTCCGCAGTGGCACTTTAACGCCAGAGAACCACGTCACCAGAGCTGCTTTACAGCCAGAGAATCAGGTCAGCAGAGCTGCTTTAGAGCCAGAGAACGAGGTCAGCAGAGCTGCTTTAGAGCCAGAGAACCAGGTCAGCAGAGCCGTTGTAGAACCAGAGACCCAGGTCAGCAGAGCTGCTCTAGAGCCTAAGAGCCAGGTCAGCAGAGCTGCTCTAGAGCCAGAGAACCAGGTCAGCAGAGGTGCATTAGAGCCAGAGTACCAGGTCAGCAGAGCTGCTTGAGAGCTCGATAACCAGGTCAGCAGAGCTGCTTTAGAGCCAGAGAACCAAGTCAGCAGAGCCGCATTAGAGCCAGAGAACCAGGTCTGCAGAGCCGTTGTAGATCCAGAGAGCCAGGTCAGCAGAGCCGATCTAGAGCCAGAGAACCAGGTCAGCAGAGCTGCTGTAGAACCAGAGAAAGCAGGTCAGTTGAACTGTTTTAGAGCCAGAGAACCCAGTCAGCAGATGTGATTCAGAGCCAGAGAACCAGGTCAGCAGAGCTGCTTTAGAGCGACAGAACCAGGTCAGCAGAGCTGCTTTAGAGCCATAGAACTAGATCAGCAGAGCTGCTTTAGAGCCATAGAACCAGGTCAGTAGAGCTGCTCTAGAGCCTAAGAACCAGGTCAGCAGAGCTGCTCTAGAACGAGAGAAACCAGGTCAGCAGAGCTGTTTTAGAGGGAGAGAACCAGGTCAGCAGAGCTGCTTTAGAGCCAGACAACCAGGTTAGCCGAGCTGCTTTAGAGCCAGAGAACCAGATCAGCAGAGCTGTTCTAGAACCTAAGAACCAGGTCAGCAGAGCTGCTCTAAAGCCAGAGAACCAGGTCAGCAGAGCTGTTGTAGAGCCAGAGAACCAGGTCAGCAGAGCTGTTGTAGAGCCAGAGACCCAGGTCAGCAGAGCTGCTCTACAGCCTAAGAACCAGGTCAGCAGAGCTGCTCTAGAGCCAGAGAATCAGGTCAAAAGAGCTGCTTCAAAGCAAAAGAACCAGGTCAGCAGAACTGCTTTAGAGCCATAGAATAGTTCATGCTTTAGAGTCAGAGAAGCAGGTCAGCAGAGCTGCATCAAAGCCAGAGAACCAGGTCAGCAGATCTGCTTTAGAGCTAGAGAACCAGGTCAGCAGACCAGCTTTAGAGCCAGAGAACCAGGTCAGCAGAGCCACTTTAGAGCCAGAGAAGCAGGTCAGCAGAGCTGCTTTACTTTAGATCCAGAGAACCACATCAGCAGAGCCGCTTTAGAGCCAGAGAACCAGGTCAGCAGAGCTGCTTGAAAGCCAGAGAACTGCTTTAGAGCCATAGAACCAGGTCATGCTTTAGAGTCAGAGAAGCAGGCCAGCAGAGCTGCATCAAAGCCAGAGAACCAGGTCAGCAGATCTGCTTTAGAGCTAGAGAACCAGGTCAGCAGAGCTGCTTTAGATCCAGAGAACCACATCAGCAGAGCTGCTGTAGAGCCAGAGAACCAGGTCAGCAGAGCTGTATAGAGCCAGAGAGCCGGGTCAGCAGAGCTGCTTTAGAGCCATATAACCAGGTCAGCAGAGCTGCTTTAGAGCCAGAGAACCAGGTCAGCAGAGCCGTTGTAGAGCTAGAGAACAAAGTCAGCAGAGCTGCTCTAGAGCCTAAGAACCAGGTCAGCAGAGCTGCTTTAGAACCAGAGAACCAGGTCAGCAGAGCTACTTTACAGCCAGAGAACCAGGTCAGCAGAGCTGCTGTAGTGCCAGAGAAACCAGGTCAGCAGACCTGCTTTAGAGGGAGAGAACCAGGTCAGCAGAGCTGCTTTGGAGCCAGAGAACCAGGTCAGCAGAGCTGCTTTAGAGCCAGAGAACCAGGTCAGCAGAGCTGCTCTAGAGCCTGAGAACCAGGTCAGCAGAGCTGCTTTAGAGCCAGAGAAACAGGTCAGCAGAGGTGCCCTAGAGCCTGAGAACCAGGTCAGCAGAGCCGCTTTAGAGCCAGAGAAACAGGTCAGCAGAGCAGCTTTAGAGCCTCAGAACCAGGTCAGCAGAGCTGTTGTAGAGCCAGAGAACCAGGTCAGCAGAGTTGCTTTAGAGCCGGAGAACCAGGTCAGCGGAGCTGATCTAGAGCCAGAGAACCAGGTCAGCAGAGCTGCTTTAGAGCCAGATAACCATGTCAGCAGAGCCGCTTTAGAGCCAGAGAACCAAGTCAGCAGAGCCGCTTTAGAGCCAGAGATCCAGGTCAGCAGAGTTGCTTTAGAGCCATAGAACCAGGTCAGCAGAGCTGCTTTAGATCCAGAGAACCAGGTCAGCAGAGCCGTTGTAGAGCCAGAGACCCGCGTCAGCAGAGCTGTTCTAGAGCCTAAGAACCAGGTCAGCAGAGCTGCTCTCAAGCCAGAGAACCAGGTCAGCAGGGCTGCTTTAGAACCAGAGAACCAGGTCAGCTGAGCTGCTATAGAGGGAGAGAACCAGGTCAGCAGAGCCGCTTTAGCAACAGAGAATCAGGTCAGCAGAGCTGCTTTAAAGCCAGAGAACCATGGACAGCAGAGCTGCTTTAGAGCCAGAGAACCAGGTCAGCAGAGCTGCTGTAGAGCCAGAGAACCAGGTCACCAGAGCTGCTTTAAAGACAGTGAACCAGGTCAGCAGAGCCATTGTAGAGCTAGAGAACCAGGTCAGCAGAGCAGCTCCAGAGCCTAAGAACCAGGTCAGCAGAGCTGCTCTAGAGCCAGAGAACCAGGTCTGCAGAGCCGCTTTAGAGCCTGAGAACCAGGTCAGCAGAGCTGCTCTAAAGCCAGAGAACCAGGTCAGCAGAGCTGCTCTAAAGCCAAAGAACCAAGTCAGCAGAGCTGCTTTAGAGCCAGAGAAACAGGTCTGCAGAGCTGCTTTAGAGCGACAGAACCAGGTCAGCAGAGCTGCTTTAGAGCCATAGAACTAGATCAGCAGAGCTGCTTTAGAGCCATAGAACCAGGTCAGTAGAGCTGCTCTAGAGCCTAAGAACCAGGTCAGCAGAGCTGCTCTAGAACCAGAGAAACCAGGTCAGCAGAGCTGTTTTAGAGGGAGAGAACCAGGTCAGCAGAGCTGCTTTAGAGCCAGACAACCAGGTTAGCCGAGCTGCTTTAGAGCTAGAGAACCAGATCAGCAGAGCTGTTCTAGAACCTAAGAACCAGGTCAGCAGATATGCTCTAAAGCCAGAGAACCAGGTCAGCAGAGCTGTTGTAGAGCCAGAGAACCAGGTCAGCAGAGCTGTTGTAGAGCCAGAGACCCAGGTCAGCAGAGCTGCTCTACAGCCTAAGAACCAGGTCAGCAGAGCTGCTCTAGAGCCAGAGAATCAGGTCAACAGAGCTGCTTCAAAGCAAAAGAACCAGGTCAGCAGAACTGCTTTAGAGCCATAGAATAGTTCATGCTTTAGAGTCAGAGAAGCAGGTCAGCAGAGCTGCATCAAAGCCAGAGAACCAGGTCAGCAGATCTGCTTTAGAGCTAGAGAACCAGGTCAGCACAGCTGCTTTAGATCCAGAGAACTACATCAGCAGAGCTGCTGTAGAGCCAGAGTGTCGTACTTTAATCTTTGTTACCGCGTAGGGAACAGGGCCCTACCCCTGTCTATCTTGGTATTAGCAAACCGCAAATGGTAAATGCGGCATGTACAAGTGCTTTATATATCGTTCTAGCTATGAATGCACTGTGTACACGTTATTCTGCTTCACAACGCGGGTTCCATTTTGGAAGCAGTGGCCATCTTGTCATTGCCCTCACATAGGCTATAATGGAGTAAATACGGGCCTCACAGTACATGGGCTTCTCCTCTGACTTCTCTGTGACCTGGGCAGCTGGCTCTGCTGCCCCAGGTCAAACCGGTCTCACGAGCTCCCCTTCCTCCGTCCACCTGTGATTAGCATCAGGGCTTGACCCATCTTAAAACCCTTTCATTCTACACAATCCTCCGGCTAATCTCTTTCACACCTGCTTGTTCCTGCTTTATGACTTGTTTCCCAAAACAGGAGATGCTCATGTTTATTGGGGGGTCTATTGACATCCGATGTGGGATCTGAACCTTACTGTGTAAATCATTGTGGGCTGGCCGAACTGGAATGTGGGATGGTCATCATGACTCTGCTTTTTCGTTTGTAATGTATACTTGTAATGGCCATATCATAAACCTAGGAATGTATGCTTGAGGCAAGAAAAAGGGTATTTAAGATGAAGTCCATTCCTATGATTTTCAGCAGTCTCCTGAGAACATACACGCTGTTGTACTTCTAGGATACCTGTAATTGGTCTGCAGCCAATAAACGATCTTTGACTTCACCCAGAAGACTCTGTGTTTCTGTAGGTCTGGAACAGGGTGAACCCAGAAGTCATAGGGTGTGTGTCCCTGCACCGCTGGGTCTAAAATACCCAGTACTTCAGATTGGCGCCCAACTCGGGACGATTTCAGCGGTACCAGTCCAAGCCAGAGGTTCGTGAGGAGCTTCGTGTGGAAATTCCGGAGGAAGGCCGCCACTTCATCGACCCCTGCATGTCGACGTGGTCCGAAAGTCTTTTCTGCGAGGTTCTCCGCGTCCCGACGGCTACGAAGGACTGCTGCCCTGATTAATCGACCTGTTTTGGACCCTTGACGAATTTGAGAGAGCGAAACAATCGAGAGAGTCTTCTGGTGACGTCATCGATCGGCAATATTCAGTTAAGTATAAGTGGAGCGTCTCCCATTTGTTTTTGGTATCCTTCGGGATCGTTTGATTTGGTAATTTGGAGTTTGCAAACGCCAAAGCCAGAGGACTCGTGTATTCACGAGACTATCGTAATCAATAATCCTTTGACGTTTGGATCTAGACTAGTGAGCGAAGATGCCTGGTTCTGGACTATTTGGTAGATTATTCTGTTTGGGTTGTGGAAAAGATTTCCAGCTAGAGGAATCATGTCCGGTTCCTCCGGTTGGAACTCCAACTTATGAGCTCTATGTAAAACATGGTGTAGGCCCCATTGCATATAACGAAGTGTGGATCCACTACACTAGGAAAGACGGTGTTTTAAAATGGCCCCAAAATGGTAGTTTCGATACCGATATTTTAGATAATTTGGAAATTAAATTGTTTAAAAAGAAAGCCCGGCCGGCGATGTTTGACTCTTTCCGCTTATGGCGAAAGGAAGCCAAACAAAAGGAAATTAAGCTAGCGAAAAAGAATAAGAGAGAGAAAGGTATGACAGTAATGCAAGCAGCTGTACAATTTAAAGACAATGAGGAGGAGCAGATGAGTGAGCAATTGCACAGGCAGCGCAAGTTAGGGATTGACAAATGTTACCCAGCTTTACCACATTCTAAGCAGAATGAGTTAGAAGAAAAGGAGAAAGATCCCCTGATGTCACATTTGTTGAGTTCGCCACCCCCGTATGCTCAAAATGCCACGGCACCTCCCCAGCTTGTGAATATGCCACCTCCAGTGAATATACTGCAAGCCTTGCCGCAACCGCCAGCTGCTTTGCAGCCGGCTCTTATCCATGTAGCGCAGCCCTCTCAAGGGCCGCCAGTTGTGCTTCCAACTGCCCCCGCACTTCCTGCGACTTTGCCTAATACAGCAGCTGCCTCTTCTGACACTCTTCCTTGCACCACTCCAGTACCTGTTTCTACATCCTCTTTTCTCCCCTCTGTTTATCCCCCTGTTTTCGCCTCAGCTTCTCCTTCAGCGCGACAGCGCTTAGCTAATGTGGTTACTACATCAATGTCTCCTCTCTTTGAGTCATCTGGTGCGACTCCTGGTTTACAGCGTAAGCAACTGCGCAGTCAATTGCCTAACCCCGATGAGAAAAAGGTAATAGATAGCATGGCGCGTAGATGGATTGTTTTCCCTTCACTGTATGATGTGGAATCAGTTGTCAACGTTTTCCATCAATGGGATGCCCCAAAACAGAGATATGTGTTTGAGAAAATGTGCGAAATTCTCTGTGAAGAATTGGAGGATAGTGGTAAAAATCCGAGCCCGCAGGAATTGTGTAGAGTGAGGTTTGATTTTGGAACTGGTATAATTGTGGACCGCGAAGTAGATAAAGCAGTTGCGGTTGTATTGTCCTTCAGGAATGATGATTGTCAACAGTCATTGTTTGAACAAGATGTCCTTGTGGGGAAAAAGGTAAAAGCGCGACAATACCCCATGAGAGAAGTTCCCCCGGTATGGAAGGAAGCAGTTGCAGCTGATGCTAACGCCGGTATCGCCGCTGTGCCAGCGCATTTCCAGCGTGTTTGGGTGCATGTTCCATGGAAGCGCTCTGAGGTGTTAGCACTTAAGCAGTCATTGCCTGATCCCCGTAAAAACCCAGCAGGTTATTATAAAGAGTTGTCACAGACGGCAGGGTCATGCGTTATGAATCTGGCCGACATAGACATGTTGTTTGGTAATGTTGTTCCACAGCCTCTATGGGGATCAATTCGTAATGTAGATCACGATGCAGAACTAGGGGATACATGGGCTAACATTATTGCTGCTGATGCTAGACAAACTGGTGGCGCGAAACCAGAACCTTTAGTATCTGAACTGCCTGGTAGAATCATCACGTATATGAAGACAATAATGCCAGCGATGCACGTAAATTGGGACAAGTTATCTGCATGTAAGCAGAAGAAAGATGAGACAGTGTCAGACTTCTTTACTAGGTTTGAAGAAACGTTTATTGATCACAGTGGGCAGGATATGAGTACTGAGGGTGGCCAACGGTTATTTGTGGATAAGTTTGTGCAGAATCTACTTCCTGACCTGTGTAAAAAGTTAAAAGATTCAGAAAGTTCTTGGGCTGTTTCTTCTTCAGCGCAAATACTGGCTACTGCACAGTATTATGAAAATAGAGATAAAGACGAGAAAGATAGAACAGAAAAGAAAACGAAGGAATTAAAGACAAAGGTCCTTTTACAGCAGGCCTATCCGCCACGTGGAGGTCAGAATAATTATAGACAACCCCAAGGTGTCTATCACCAACCCCAACAGTTTCAGAACAATCAGCAAATGAACGGGTATTATCAACCACGTGTCCCTGTAGGTCCCAACCAATGTTCATACTGCAAAGAGGAAGGTCATTATAAATATAGTTGCCCTAAATTAATGCAGCGGAACGGTAATGCGTATGGAGCAAGAGGTAGGGGTGGTCAGCAAGCTCTTAGAGGCAGAGGGCGTGGAAATGCTCCCAAGAACGCGCGTCCTCTGCCGCCTCAAAACACCATCAATAGCTTTGATCAGCAAGCTAACGCGACTAGTAATACGGCCCAGTATTATAATAATGATTATTATGCAGAGGATGGTGATGCAGAAAGTAATGATTACTAGGACAGCCATAGACAGAGAGAGGGAGTTGTTTCAGTGCCAGTGGATCAGAGTGGACCGTATGTTGAGGTAACTACAGCAAATGTAACGGAGCCTTTTCTGCTAGACACTGGTGCTGCAAAGAGTTCAATCATGCATTCAAAACTCCCTGGCGCACCTTTGTCTGGCGATATAAATGTTTCAGTAGGTTTTTCTGGCGCCCCAGTTAGGAACCCGATTTCTAGTCCCATGTCACTTTCTGTTGGACCTTGCGAACTGAAAGCACCCCTGATCCTAACAACAGGTTGTGGTGAGAATTTACTGGGATTAGATTTGTTGAAAAGATTGCATGCTACACTGTATTGTTCTCCTTCAGGAGTACAACTTACATTAGGTAGGGAAGTGATTTCCCCAATGTACTTGTCTAAAAATACAATGCCACCTGAATTATCATCCCTTCCGGATGCCCTTTGGGCTACTGGTCCCAATGATGTGGGCCTCTTGGAGATACCGCCATATGTGGTGACTTTAAAGGCTAATGTCAGACTGCCACGTATTCCCCAGTACAAGATCTCTAATGAAGGGCAGAAAGCATTGTTAGACATTGTCAGCGACTTGATTAATAAGGGTGTGATTGAGGAGGCAAGAGGCAACGTTTGCAATAGTCCGATTTTACCTGTCTTAAAACGAACGGACCCTTCACAGCCACCTGTTTACAGATTTGTGATTGATCTTAGAGAGGTTAATAAGATTGTTGTGCCACAGTTTCCGGTTGTCCCTGATATAACTGCCTTGTTAACGATGATTCCAGCCTCTGCTGCATGGTTTTCAGTGATTGATTTAAAGAATGCTTTCTTTAGCATCCCAATTGCAGAAGAGAGCAGAGACATTTTTGGTTTTAGTCTGGGAGGCCGAAGCTTCCGCTTCAAACGCGCTCCCCAGGGCTACTGTGAAAGTCCATCAATATACAGTCAAGCTTTGAAAGCGCAGCTTGATGCACTTGTTTTACCTAGTGGCGCTATCCTGATTCAGTACGTGGACGATTTACTAATTGCCGCGGATACTGAGAAGATCTGTAAAGAAGCCACATTGTCACTGTTGCGCCATTTATCCGCTTTCCATCACAAGGTGTCTCTCTCTAAGCTGCAATATTGTCGACAAGAAGTGACCTACTTAGGTCATCTCTTATCGAAGGAGGGAAGGAAACTGACCCCAGAAAGAATTCAAGCCATTGCACAGTTGAGTGTGCCGAAAACACAGAGAGAAGTGTGTGCTTTCTTGGGCATCACTTCATACTGTAGGCATTGGATCCCTAGTTGTTCTTTGTTGGCAAAACCTTTAGTAGCCTTAACATGCAAAGACACACCGAATCCTATCCCATGGTCTGAAGAGTGCCAGAAAAGTTTTGTGGAATTGCGTAATGCATTGTGTTCGGCTCCTGTGTTGGGTACCCCTGACTACAGTAAGCCTTTTACATTGTATGTTCACGAGAAAGATGGATGTGCGTTATCAGTGTTAACACAGCCTTTTGGCGACAGACCGCGCCCATGCGCATATTTTTCATCAACCTTGGACCCTGTAGCGAGGGCATTGCCAAGCTGTCTGAGAGCGACAGCTGCTGCAGCAATGTCTATCCGACAATCTGCTGGTTTGGTAATGGACAATACATTGATTGTTATGGTTCCACACGCAGTAGACACATTATTAAATAGAACCAAGACACAACACTTGACTAGTGCGCGATTATCAGGTTATGAGCTTACACTGTTAGCAAATCACATACACATAAAGAGATGCAATACGCTGAATCCAGCTACATTGTTGCCAATTCCAGCAGACTCAGATGAGATTGAGCAACATGACTGTCTGTTCAGAACAGAAGAAGAGACGAAAGGGAGAGTAGATCTAAAAGATACTCCCCTGACTGAGTGTGATGGCACTTTATGGGTGGATGGTTCATGTTTCAAACTCCCTAATGGTGACACGACTGCTGCATATGCTATCACGACTTTACACACGGTCGTGGAAACTGCACGAGTGCCAGATAATTCGGCCCAAGCAGCAGAATTAATCGCCCTCACGAGAGCGTGTGTGTTATCTGAAGGAATGAGAGTAAATATATACACAGACAGCCAGTACGCCTTTGGCGTGGCTCATAATTTTGGGCGTTTGTGGAAGGAGCGTGGGTTCCTGACGTCGCATGGGGCTAAAATTCAGAATGGCAAGTTGGTGAATGATCTCCTTGAGTCACTGACCCTACCGTTGCAAGTTGCGATCATGAAATGCAGTGCACACAGGAAAGTCACAGATGATGTTGGACGTGGGAATGCGTTTGCTGATGAGACGGCGAAAGAAACAGCACAGAATGTGAAGACTAGAATGTATGTTGCAGGCCCCGCAAGATGGGTTGACGATGTTGGGATGTGTGAAAACACAATAGAGAGTGTGAAGTCGCTTCAAGCTGAAGCCACAGAGAAAGAGTTAAGCAAGTGGAGAGAAAGTATGGGTAAGTTGGATGAGAATGGTTGTTGGATTGATCTGACAGAACATAAGCGATGGTTGTTGCCTGATGCATATGTGCTTCCAGTGGTTACTATGGCACATGGAATGGCACATATCAGTACGAAAGGTATATGCAAGTTGTTGGCTCCAGTATGGCAGAATGCTGGGATTCCCAAGTGTGCAGAGAATGTGATCAAGAATTGCATGGTATGCTTGAAGTACAACCCTGGTAGGGGAACCCCAACTCCAGCTGGTCACTTTGCACCCCCATCATGTCCATTCGAAGTTTTGCAGCTGGACTTTATTCACATGGAAAGATGCAACAACCTGAAATATGTACTGGTGGTTGTTTGTGCTTTCTCAAAATGGATAGAGGCTTATCCTCTGAAAGATAACACTGCCCTATCCACAGCCAAAGCCCTTGTGAAGGAATTTTTCCCTAGATTTGGAATGCCAAGAATGGTGTGGTGTGATAATGGAAGTGAGTTTGTGGGTAAAGTGATGAAGAATGTATGTGAAGGGCTAGGGATAAAGCAGAAGTTCCATGCTGCAAATCACCCCCAATCAGCTGGATTAGTAGAACGCTACAATGGAGCCTTAAAGCTCAAGCTGGCCAAAATTCAGACGAGCACCGGTCTTAAATGGCCTGACGCTCTGCCTTTAGCACTCCTGTCCACCAGAATGACCATACACTCACGAGTGGGACTTAGCCCTTACGAGGTCGTTTTTGGCCACCCGGCCAACGTATGGGGTGTACCGAGGCCTACGAAGTTTAGTGAGATTGAGCATCCAGTACTACTCGATTACCTGTATGATTTGACTGTTAAACTGCGTGTTTTGCACCAACAGGTACATGATATTCTTCCCCAAGCTTCAAACCTCCTGGACACCCTATCAACCCTGGCTCGTGGGTCCTGATCCGAAATTTCCAGCGTAAGAGCAACGACGAGCCTCGCTGGATCAGCCCTCACCTTGTACTTCTGTCGACAAGATCAGCGGTACGAGTAAAAGGGAAGAAACACTGGATCCATGGTACCCACTGCAAAGTAGTCCCTTTGCCTCTGCCATATGACCAGTGGGTCCAGGAGGGTATCGCCGACTCTGAGACAGACACTGTGCCTCGTTTTGTACCATTCAGTGACGCACGCTTAAAAGACACAGTTTCAGACCAAGAGAGTGACAATATTCTGCAAGAAGCTGTGCCACCATCAAAATGACTGGACACCACTGAGCCTGAACTTTTGTTTCAAGACCAAACAGCACCTGGCCGTCTCCGCTATAATTTGAGACCGAGGCCCATGGACAAATAAAGATTTCCTTACTATTTCCTTTTTGACATTTTTGCTCTCCCATCTGAAGGACTTTCTTGATTTTTGTTTTTCGAACCACCATCCGGGTTCTGCCGCAGGGTCGCGGTGCCAAGACTTTGGGGTACAGGCCGAAGACGTTAGGTCAACGGTTCTGGTTGGTCTAGGGCGTTTCCCTGGACTGACAGGCGTGCCCCTTAGCAGAAGACACTCATCCGCCGCGAGCGGCCCGAGTAGAGGATGGAGTCTTTTAAGATGGAGAAACCGATTGAGGAAATTAAATTTAACGCAAGGATGTGTAGAATTGTAAAAAGTAAATGTTTTGTATTTTTGTGCCTTTTTACACTGTGTAGTATCACAATGTTTATCGTAGGATTTGTGTTTTTCTCCGCTCAAAAGCCCATTGCACCCACTGAACAGCCTATACCTCTTTCTACTGCCTCCTCTCACTCTTTTCACCCTTTGCCTGAGCACGAACAGACCAGACGATCAGAGTTTGTAAATAACTCGTTTATCCAGCTCTTGCACCAGCACCAATTGGTAATGAATACGACTAATTGCTGGGTGTGCGGGTTAATGCCACATACCATTAACAAGGGTATTCCCTACCTGGTGCTGCCGTATAGTTACAATGGATCGTCATGGGCATTCCAGACCATGTTTCTCTATGCTCTAGATACATACTCCCCTCGCCAACCGCGTTCCATTAGACCTATCACCAATAATAAGGCTTTAATGAAAGGAGTTGCCGATATGAGTAGGGATATCGATGCATACTCATCCATTCCCAAAGAAGAGTTGAGACCTTATGTAGGATGGAACGCGACGGGGTATAGTATTAGTCTGGGTGAAAGACAGCGAAAAATCTCATCTCCAATCTGGGTCGTACCCCACATGGGTCGGTTCTGCTTACAGGGTAATGGTCAGAATCCTAGAGCTCAACTGGGAAGAAGTGACTGTACTGAAACGTACACTTTCCCGTCACAGTTCTCCCCTGCGTTTTTGGCTGCCAAGGGCACATATTTCATCTGTAATGACCGAGCATATACATGGTTGCCCCCTGATTTCTCGGGCACATGTTATATTGCGAACTTGCTACCGCCGACATTTACTGCTGCCTCTGATTATCACAAGACCAGAGTTGTGAGAGGCGTGATTAGTAAGGAGGACACTGCGGGTCAGGAAGCGGGAGACTTCTTCTTGGGTTTCCTGCCGTTTTGGGGACCTATGGTCAATAGTAGGAACCTGAGACAGCTGACTCGTGTGGTTGAATCCACTGTCAATGTAACAGCTGGTGCCCTTGGTAATCTGACAGCTGAGCTCCAAGCGGATCGCCTTATGACTTTACAGAACCGCATGGTTCTAGACGTTATTCTTGCAGACCGCGGTGGGGTATGCAAGGTCATCCAATCCAGTTGCTGCATTTTCATACCAGATAATGCTCCAACAGTGTATCAAGCCATCTCCAAACTCCATAAAATATCTGAATCCTTACACGTGGATAAGGGAGACTGGTCACTGGTGGGGTGGTTCTGGGAATAGATATCTGCCTGGGGTTGGAAAGTTCTGATGGTCATTGGAATGATCTTAGCCATTCTTTTCCTGTTCTGTCTGTGTATACAGTGTGCTCCTACGATATGTGGCCTCTGTGCTACCTTATGTGTAAGGAAACCTGTATCGAGGGATGAGCTAAGTAATAGGATGATGCTACAGCAACATCTCCATGACTTCGTGAACATTGACCTAGACTCGGATTAAGATGAGTATAGTGATTGCCTATGTAAGGGCAAAAGGAGGGTCTGTCGTACTTTAATCTTTGTTACCGCGTAGGGAACAGGGCCCTACCCCTGTCTATCTTGGTATTAGCAAACCGCAAATGGTAAATGCGGCATGTACAAGTGCTTTATATATCGTTCTAGCTATGAATGCACTGTGTACACGTTATT
This sequence comes from Triturus cristatus, assembly GCF_964204655.1. NCBI lineage: Eukaryota > Metazoa > Chordata > Amphibia > Caudata > Salamandridae > Triturus > Triturus cristatus. Next base: position 1,957,827 of record NW_028187318.1, read on the forward strand.
CTGCTTCACTACGCGGGTTCCATTTTGGAAGCAGTGGCCATCTTGTCATTGCCCTCACATAGGCTATAATGGAGTAAATACGGGCCTCACAGTACATGGGCTTCTCCTCTGACTTCTCTGTGACCTGGGCAGCTGGCTCTGCTGCCCCAGGTCAAACCGGTCTCACGAGCTCCCCTTCCTCCGTCCACCTGTGATTAGCATCAGGGCTTGACACATCATAAAACCCTTTCATTCTACACAATCCTCCGGCTAATCTCTTTCACACCTGCTTGTTCCTGCTTTATGACTTGTTTCCCAAAACAGGAGATGCTCATGTTTATTGGGGGGTCTATTGACATCCGATGTGGGATCTGAACCTTACTGTGTAAATCATTGTGGGCTGGCCGAACTGGAATGTGGGATGGTCATCATGACTCTGCTTTTTCGTTTGTAATGTATACTTGTAATGGCCATATCATAAACCTAGGAATGTATGCTTGAGGCAAGAAAAAGGGTATTTAAGATGAAGTCCATTCCTATGATTTTCAGCAGTCTCCTGAGAACATACACGCTGTTGTACTTCTAGGATACCTGTAATTGGTCTGCAGCCAATAAACGATCTTTGACTTCACCCAGAAGACTCTGTGTTTCTGTAGGTCTGGAACAGGGTGAACCCAGAAGTCATAGGGTGTGTGTCCCTGCACCGCTGGGTCTAAAATACCCAGTACTTCAAGAGAACCAGGTCAGCAGAGCTGTATAGAGCCAGAGAGCCGGTGTCAGCAGAGCTGCTTTAGAGCCATATAACCAGGTCAGCAGAGCTGCTTTAGAGCCAGAGAACCAGGTCAGCAGAGCCGTTGTAGAGCTAGAGAACAAAGTCAGCAGAGCTGCTCTAGAGCCTAAGAACCAGGTCAGCAGAGCTGCTTTAGAACCAGAGAACCAGGTCAGCAGAGCTACTTTACAGCCAGAGAACCAGGTCAGCAGAGCTGCTGTAGTGCCAGAGAAACCAGGTCAGCAGACCTGCTTTAGAGGGAGAGAACCAGGTCAGCAGAGCTGCTTTGGAGCCAGAGAACCAGGTCAGCAGAGCTGCTTTAGAGCCAGAGAACCAGGTCAGCAGAGCTGCTCTAGAGCCTGAAAACCAGGTCAGCAGAGCTGCTTTAGAGTCAGAGAAACAGGTCAGCAGAGGTGCCCTAGAGCCTGAGAACCAGGTCAGCAGAGCCGCTTTAGAGCCAGAGAACCAGGTCAGCAGAGTTGCTTTAGAGCCGGAGAACCAGGTCAGCAGAGCTGATCTAGAGCCAGAGAACCAGGTCAGCAGAGCTGCTTTAGAGCCAGATAACCATGTCAGCAGAGCCGCTTTAGAGCCAGAGAACCAAGTCAGCAGAGCCGCTTTAGAGCCAGAGATCCAGGTCAGCAGAGTTGCTTTAGAGCCATAGAACCAGGTCAGCAGAGCTGCTTTAGATCCAGAGGACCAGGTCAGCAGAGCCGTTGTAGAGCCAGAGACCCGCGTCAGCAGAGCTGTTCTAGAGCCTAAGAACCAGGTCAGCAGAGCTGCTTTCAAGCCAGAGAACCAGGTCAGCAGGGCTGCTTTAGAACCAGAGAACCAGGTCAGCTGAGCTGCTATAGAGGGAGAGAACCAGGTCAGCAGAGCCGCTTTAGCAACAGAGAATCAGGTCAGCAGAGCTGCTTTAGAGCCAGAGAACCATGGTCAGCAGAGCTGCTTTAGAGCCAGAGAACCAGGTCAGCAGAGCTGCTCTAGAGCCAGAGAACCAGGTCTGCAGAGCCGCTTTAGAGCCGGAGAACCAGGTCAGCAGAGCTGCTCTAAAGCCAGAGAACCAGGTCAGCAGAGCTGCTCTAAAGCCAAAGAACCAGGTCAGCAGAGCTGCTTTAGAGCCAGAGAAACAGGTCTGCAGAGCCACTTTAGAGCCTGAGAACCAGGTCAGCAGAGCTGATCTAAAGCCAGAGAACCAGGTCAGCAGAGCAGCTCCAGAGCCTAAGAACCAGGTCAGCAGAGCTGCTCTAGAGCCAGAGAACCAGGTCAGCAGAGCTGCTCTAGAGCCAGAGAACCAGGTCTGCAGAGCCACTTTAGAGCCTGAGAACCAGGTCAGCAGAGCTGCTCTAAAGCCAGAGAACCAGGTCAGCAGAGCTGCTCTAAAGCCAGAGAACCAGGTCAGCAGAGCTGCTTTAGAGCCAGAGAAACAGGTCAGCAGATCTGCTTTGGAGGGAGTGAACCAGATCAGCAGAGCTGCTTTAGAGCCAGAGAACCAGGTCAGCAGAGCCATTGTAGAGCCAGAAAACTAGGTCAGCTGAGCTGCTCTAGAGCCTAAGAACCAGGTCACCAGAGCTGCTTTAAAGACAGTGAACCAGGTCAGCAGAGCCATTGTAGAGCTAGAGAACCAGG
>NW_028187318.1:1960400-2036400 GCF_964204655.1 Triturus cristatus
TCAGCAGAGCAGCTCCAGAGCCTAAGAACCAGGTCAGCAGAGCTGCTCTAGAGACAGAGAACCAGGTCAGCAGAGCTGCTCTAGAGCCAGAGAACCAGGTCTGCAGAGCCGCTTTAGAGCCTGAGAACCAGGTCAGCAGAGCTGCTCTAAAGCCAGAGAACCAGGTCAGCAGAGCTGCTCTAAAGCCAGAGAACCAGGTCAGCAGAGCTGCTTTAGAGCCAGAGAAACAGGTCAGCAGATCTGCTTTGGAGGGAGTGAACCAGATCAGCAGAGCTGCTTTAGAGCCAGAGAACCAGGTCAGCAGAGCTGCTTTAGAGCCAGAGAACCAGGTCAGCAGAGCCGTTGTAGAGCTAGAGAACCAGGTCAGCAGAGCAGCTCCAGAGCCTAAGAACCAGGTCAGCAGAGCTGCTCTAGAGCCAGAGAACCAGGTGTGCAGAGCCGCTTTAGAGCCTGAGAACCAGGTCAGCAGAGCTGCTCTAAAGCCAGAGAACCAGGTCAGCAGAGCTGCTCTAAAGCCAAAGAACCAGGTCAGCAGAGCTGCTTTAGAGCCAGAGAAACAGGTCTGCAGAGCCACTTTAGAGCCTGAGAACCAGGTCAGCAGAGCTGCTCTAAAGCCAGAGAACCAGGTCAGCAGAGCAGCTCCAGAGCCTAAGAACCAGGTCAGCAGAGCTGCTCTAGAGCCAGAGAACCAGGTCAGCAGAGCTGCTCTAGAGCCAGAGAACCAGGTCTGCAGAGCCACTTTAGAGCCTGAGAACCAGGTCAGCAGAGCTGCTCTAAAGCCAGAGAACCAGGTCAGCAGAGCTGCTCTAAAGCCAGAGAACCAGGTCAGCAGAGCTGCTTTAGAGCCAGAGAAACAGGTCAGCAGATCTGCTTTGGAGGGAGTGAACCAGATCAGCAGAGCTGCTTTAGAGCCAGAGAACCAGGTCAGCAAAGCTGCTTTAGAGCCAGAGAACCAGGTCAGCAGAGCCATTGTAGAGCCAGAGAACTAGGTCAGCTGAGCTGCTCTAGAGCCTAAGAACCAGGTCACCAGAGCTGCTCTCGAGCCAGAGAACCAGGTCAGGACAGCTGCTTTAGTGCCAGAAAACCAGGTCAGCAGAGGTGCTATAGAGGGAGAGAACCAGTTCCGCAGTGGCGATTTAGCGCCAGAGAACCACGTCAGCAGAGCTGCTTTAGAGCCAGAGAACCAGGTCAGCAGATCTGCTTTAGAGCCAGAGAACCAGGTCAGCAGAGCTGCTGTAGAGCCAGAGAACCAGGTCAGCAGAGCCGTTGTAGAGCCAGAGACCCAGGTCAGCAGAGCTGCTCTAGAGCCTAAGAGCCAGGTCAGCAGAGCTGCTCTAGGGCCAGAGAACCAGGTCAGCAGAGCTGCATTAGAGCCAGAGAACCAGGTCAGCAGAGCTACTTTACAGCCAGAGAACCAGGTCAGCAGAGCTGCTGTAGTGCCAGAGAAACCAGGTCAGCAGAGCTGCCTTAGAGGGAGAGAACCAGGTCAGAAGAGCTGCTTTAGAGCCTGAGAACGAGGTCAGAAGAGCTGCTTTAGAGCCAGAGAACCAGTTTAGCCGATCTGCTTTAGAGCCAGAGAACCAGATCAGCTGAGCTGTTCTAGAACCTAAGAACCAGGTCAGCAGAGCTGCTCTAGAGCCATAGAACCAGATCAGCAGAGCTGCTTTAGAGCCATAGAACCAGGTCAGTAGAGCTGCTCTAGAGCCTAAGAACCAGGTCAGCAGAGCTGCTCTAGAGCCAGAGAACAAGGTCAGCAGAGCTGCTGTAGAGCCAGAGAAACCAGGTCAGCAGAGCCGTTGTAGAGCCAGAGACCCAGGTCAGCAGAGCTGCTCTAGAGCCTAAAAACCAGGTCAGCAGAGCTGCTCTAGTGACAGAGACCCAGGTCAGCAGAGCTGCTCTAGAGCCTAAAAACCAGGTCAGCAGAGCTGATCTAGAGCCAGAGAACCAGGTCAGCAGAGCTGCTTTAGAGCCAGATAAGCAAGTCAGCAGAGCCGCTTTAGAGCCAGAGAACCAAGTCAGCAGAGCCGCTTAAGAGCCAGAGAACCAGGTCAACAGAGCCGTTGTAGAGCCAGAGAACCAGGTCAGCAGAGCTGTTCTAGAGCCTAAGAACCAGGTCAGCAGAGCTGCTCTCAATCCAGAGAACCAGGTCAGTGTAGCTGCTTTAGAACCAGAGAACTAGGTCAGCTGAGCTTCTCTAGAGCCTAAGAACCAGGTCAGCAGAGCTGCTCTCGAGCCAGAGAACCAGGTCAGGAGAGCTGCTTTAGAGCCAGAGAACCCGGTCAGCAGATGTGCTTTAGAGGGAGAGAACCAGGTCCGCAGTGGCGCTTTAACGCCAGAGAACCACGTCACCAGAGCTGCTTTACAGCCAGAGAATCAGGTCAGCAGAGCCGCTTTAGAGCCAGAGAACGAGGTCAGCAGAGCTGCTTTAGAGCCAGAGACCCAGGTCAGCAGAGACGTTGTAGAACCAGAGACCCAGGTCAGCAGAGCTGCTCTAGAGCCTAAGAGCCAGGTCAGCAGAGCTGCTCTAGAGCCAGAGAACCAGGTCAGCAGAGGTGCATTAGAGCCAGAGTACCAGGTCAGCAGAGCTGCTTTAGAGCTAGATAACCAGGTCAGCAGAGCGGCTTTAGAGCCAGAGAACCAAGTCAGCAGAGCCGCTTTAGAGCCAGAGAACCACGTCTGCAGAGCCGTTGTAGATCCAGAGAGCCAGGTCAGCAGAGCCGCTCTAGAGCCAGAGAACCAGGTCAGCAGAGCTGCTGTAGAACCAGAGAAAGCAGGTCAGTTGAACTGTTTTAGAGCCAGAGAACCCGGTCAGCAGAGGTGATTCAGAGCCAGAGAACCAGGTCAGCAGAGCTGCTTTAGAGCGACAGAACCAGGTCAGCAGAGCTGCTTTAGAGCCATAGAACTAGATCAGCAGAGCTGCTTTAGAGCCATAGAACCAGGTCAGTAGAGCTGCTCTAGAGCCTAAGAACCAGGTCAGCAGAGCTGCTCTAGAACCAGAGAAACCAGGTCAGCAGAGCTGTTTTAGAGGGAGAGAACCAGGTCAGCAGAGCCGTTGTAGAACCAGAGACCCAGGTCAGCAGAGCTGCTCTAGAGCCTAAGAGCCAGGTCAGCAGAGCTGCTCTAGAGCCAGAGAACCAGGTCAGCAGAAGTGCATTAGAGCCAGAGAACCAGGTCAGCAGAGCTGCTCTAGAGCCAGAGAACCAGGTCTGCAGAGCCACTTTAGAGCCTGAGAACCAGGTCAGCAGAGCTGCTCTAAAGCCAGAGAACCAGGTCAGCAGAGCTGCTCTAAAGCCAGAGAACCAGGTCAGCAGAGCTGCTTTAGAGCCAGAGAAACAGGTCAGCAGATCTGCTTTGGAGGGAGTGAACCAGATCAGCAGAGCTGCTTTAGAGCCAGAGAACCAGGTCAGCAAAGCTGCTTTAGAGCCAGAGAACCAGGTCAGCAGAGCCATTGTAGAGCCAGAGAACTAGGTCAGCTGAGCTGCTCTAGAGCCTAAGAACCAGGTCACCAGAGCTGCTCTCGAGCCAGAGAACCAGGTCAGGACAGCTGCTTTAGTGCCAGAAAACCAGGTCAGCAGAGGTGCTATAGAGGGAGAGAACCAGTTCCGCAGTGGCGATTTAGCGCCAGAGAACCACGTCAGCAGAGCTGCTTTAGAGCCAGAGAACCAGGTCAGCAGATCTGCTTTAGAGCCAGAGAACAAGGTCAGCAGAGCTGCTGTAGAGCCAGAGAACCAGGTCAGCAGAGCCGTTGTAGAGCCAGAGACCCAGGTCAGCAGAGCTGCTCTAGAGCCTAAGAGCCAGGTCAGCAGAGCTGCTCTAGGGCCAGAGAACCAGGTCAGCAGAGCTGCATTAGAGCCAGAGAACCAGGTCAGCAGAGCTACTTTACAGCCAGAGAACCAGGTCAGCAGAGCTGCTGTAGTGCCAGAGAAACCAGGTCAGCAGAGCTGCCTTAGAGGGAGAGAACCAGGTCAGAAGAGCTGCTTTAGAGCCTGAGAACGAGGTCAGAAGAGCTGCTTTAGAGCCAGAGAACCAGTTTAGCCGATCTGCTTTAGAGCAGGAGAACCAGATCAGCTGAGCTGTTCTAGAACCTAAGAACCAGGTCAGCAGAGCTGCTCTAGAGCCATAGAACCAGATCAGCAGAGCTGCTTTAGAGCCATAGAACCAGGTCAGTAGAGCTGCTCTAGAGCCTAAGAACCAGGTCAGCAGAGCTGCTCTAGAGCCAGAGAACAAGGTCAGCAGAGCTGCTGTAGAGCCAGAGAAACCAGGTCAGCAGAGCCGTTGTAGAGCCAGAGACCCAGGTCAGCAGAGCTGCTCTAGAGCCTAAAAACCAGGTCAGCAGAGCTGCTCTAGTGACAGAGACCCAGGTCAGCAGAGCTGCTCTAGAGCCTAAAAACCAGGTCAGCAGAGCTGATCTAGAGCCAGAGAACCAGGTCAGCAGAGCTGCTTTAGAGCCAGATAAGCAAGTCAGCAGAGCCGCTTTAGAGCCAGAGAACCAAGTCAGCAGAGCCGCTTAAGAGCCAGAGAACCAGGTCAACAGAGCCGTTGTAGAGCCAGAGAACCAGGTCAGCAGAGCTGTTCTAGAGCCTAAGAACCAGGTCAGCAGAGCTGCTCTCAATCCAGAGAACCAGGTCAGTGTAGCTGCTTTAGAACCAGAGAACTAGGTCAGCTGAGCTTCTCTAGAGCCTAAGAACCAGGTCAGCAGAGCTGCTCTCGAGCCAGAGAACCAGGTCAGGAGAGCTGCTTTAGAGCCAGAGAACCCGGTCAGCAGATGTGCTTTAGAGGGAGAGAACCAGGTCCGCAGTGGCGCTTTAACGCCAGAGAACCACGTCACCAGAGCTGCTTTACAGCCAGAGAATCAGGTCAGCAGAGCCGCTTTAGAGCCAGAGAACGAGGTCAGCAGAGCTGCTTTAGAGCCAGAGAACCAGGTCAGCAGAGACGTTGTAGAACCAGAGACCCAGGTCAGCAGAGCTGCTCTAGAGCCTAAGAGCCAGGTCAGCAGAGCTGCTCTAGAGCCAGAGAACCAGGTCAGCAGAGGTGCATTAGAGCCAGAGTACCAGGTCAGCAGAGCTGCTTTAGAGCTAGATAACCAGGTCAGCAGAGCTGCTTTAGAGCCAGAGAACCACGTCTGCAGAGCCGTTGTAGATCCAGAGAGCCAGGTCAGCAGAGCCGCTCTAGAGCCAGAGAACCAGGTCAGCAGAGCTGCTGTAGAACCAGAGAAAGCAGGTCAGTTGAACTGTTTTAGAGCCAGAGAACCCGGTCAGCAGAGGTGATTCAGAGCCAGAGAACCAGGTCAGCAGAGCTGCTTTAGAGCGAAAGAACCAGGTCAGCAGAGCTGCTTTAGAGCCATAGAACTAGATCAGCAGAGCTGCTTTAGAGCCATAGAACCAGGTCAGTAGAGCTGCTCTAGAGCCTAAGAACCAGGTCAGCAGAGCTGCTCTAGAACCAGAGAAACCAGGTCAGCAGAGCTGTTTTAGAGGGAGAGAACCAGGTCAGCAGAGCCGTTGTAGAACCAGAGACCCAGGTCAGCAGAGCTGCTCTAGAGCCTAAGAGCCAGGTCAGCAGAGCTGCTCTAGAGCCAGAGAACCAGGTCAGCAGAAGTGCATTAGAGCCAGAGTACCAGGTCAGCAGAGCTGCTTTAGAGCTAGATAACCAGGTCAGCAGAGCTGCTTTAGAGCCAGAGAACCAAGTCAGCAGAGCCGCTTTAGAGCCAGAGAACCAGGTCTGCAGAGCCGTTGTAGATCCAGAGAGCCAGGTCAGCAGAGCCGCTCTAGAGCCAGAGAACCAGGTCAGCAGAGCTGCTGTAGAACCAGAGAAAGCAGGTCAGTTGAACTGTTTTAGAGCCAGAGAACCCGGTCAGCAGAGGTGATTCAGAGCTAAAGAACCAGGTCAGCAGAGCTGCTTTAGAGCGACAGAACCAGGTCAGCAGAGCTGCTTTAGAGCCACAGAACTAGATCAGCAGAGCTGCTTTAGAGCCATAGAACCAGGTCAGTAGAGCTGCTGTAGAGCCTAAGAACCAGGTCAGCAGAGCTGCTCTAGAACCAGAGAAACCAGGTCAGCAGAGCTGTTTTAGAGGGAGAGAACCAGGTCAGCAGAGCTGCTTTAGAGCCAGACAACCAGGTTAGCCGAGCTGCTTTAGAGCCAGAGAACCAGATCAGCAGAGCTGTTCTAGAACCTAAGAACCAGGTCAGCAGAGCTGCTCTAGAGCCAGAGAACCAAGTCAGCAGAGCTGTTGTAGAGCCAGACAACCAGGTCAGCAGAGCTGTTGTAGAGCCAGAGACCCAGGTCAGCAGAGCTGCTCTACAGCCTAAGAACCAGGTCAGCAGAGCTGCTCTAGAGCCAGAGAATCAGGTCAACAGAGCTGCTTCAAAGCAAAAGAACCAGGTCAGCAGAACTGCTTTAGAGCCATAGAATAGTTCATGCTTTAGAGCTAGAGAACCAGGTCAGCAGAGCAGCTTTAGAGCCAGAGAACCAGGTCAGCAGAGCCCCTTTAGAGCCAGAGAAGCAGATCAGCAGAGCTGCTTTACTTTAGATCCAGAGAACCACATCAGCAGAGCCGCTTTAGAGCCAGAGAACCAGGTCAGCAGAGCTGCTTGAAAGCCAGAGAACTGCTTTAGAGCCATAGAACCAGGTCATGCTTTAGAGTCAGAGAAGCAGGCCAGCAGAGCTGCATCAAAGCCAGAGAACCAGGTCAGCAGATCTGCTTTAGAGCTAGAAAACCAGGTCAGCAGAGCTGCTTTAGATCCAGAGAACCACATCAGCAGAGCTGCTGTAGAGCCAGAGAACCAGGTCAGCAGAGCTGTATAGAGCCAGAGAGCTGGTTCAGCAGAGCTGCTTTAGAGCCATATAACCAGGTCAGCAGAGCTGCTTTAGAGCCAGAGAACCAGGTCAGCAGAGCCGTTGTAGAGCTAGAGAACAAAGTCAGCAGAGCTGCTCTAGAGCCTAAGAACCAGGTCAGCAGAGCTGCTTTAGAACCAGAGAACCAGGTCAGCAGAGCTACTTTACAGCCAGAGAACCAGGTCAGCAGAGCTGCTGTAGTGCCAGAGAAACCAGCTCAGCAGACCTGCTTTAGAGGGAGAGAACCAGGTCAGCAGAGCTGCTTTGGAGCCAGAGAACCATGTCAGCAGAGCTGCTTTAGAGCCAGAGATCCAGGTCAGCAGAGCTGCTCTAGAGCCAGAAAACCAGGTCAGCAGAGCTGCTTTAGAGCCAGAGAACCAGGTCAGCAGAGCTGCTTTAAAGAAAGTGAACCAGGTCAGCAGAGCCATTGTAGAGCTAGAGAACCAGGTCAGCAGAGCAGCTCCAGAGCCTAAGAACCAGGTCAGCAGAGCTGCTCTAGAGCCAGAGAACCAGGTCAGCAGAGCTGCTCTAGAGCCTAAGAGCCAGGCCAGCAGAGCTGCTCTAGAGCCAGAGAACCAGGTCAGCAGAGCTGCATTAGAGCCAGAGAACCAGGTCAGCAGAGCTACTTTACAGCGAGAGAACCAGGTCAGCAGAGCTGCTTTAGAGCCAGAGAACCAAGTCAGCAGAGCCGCTTTAGAGCCAGAGAACCACGTCTGCAGAGCCGTTGTAGATCCAGAGAGCCAGGTCAGCAGAGCCGCTCTAGAGCCAGAGAACCAGGTCAGCAGAGCTGCTGTAGAACCAGAGAAAGCAGGTCAGTTGAACTGTTTTAGAGCCAGAGAACCCGGTCAGCAGAGGTGATTCAGAGCCAGAGAACCAGGTCAGCAGAGCTGCTTTAGAGCCAGAGAACCAGGTCAGCAGAGCTGTATAGAGCCAGAGAGCTGGTTCAGCAGAGCTGCTTTAGAGCCATATAACCAGGTCAGCAGAGCTGCTTTAGAGCCAGAGAACCAGGTCAGCAGAGCCGTTGTAGAGCTAGAGAACAAAGTCAGCAGAGCTGCTCTAGAGCCTAAGAACCAGGTCAGCAGAGCTGCTTTAGAACCAGAGAACCAGGTCAGCAGAGCTACTTTACAGCCAGAGAACCAGGTCAGCAGAGCTGCTGTAGTGCCAGAGAAACCAGCTCAGCAGACCTGCTTTAGAGGGAGAGAACCAGGTCAGCAGAGCTGCTTTGGAGCCAGAGAACCATGTCAGCAGAGCTGCTTTAGAGCCAGAGATCCAGGTCAGCAGAGCTGCTCTAGAGCCAGAAAACCAGGTCAGCAGAGCTGCTTTAGAGCCAGAGAACCAGGTCAGCAGAGCTGCTTTAAAGAAAGTGAACCAGGTCAGCAGAGCCATTGTAGAGCTAGAGAACCAGGTCAGCAGAGCAGCTCCAGAGCCTAAGAACCAGGTCAGCAGAGCTGCTCTAGAGCCAGAGAACCAGGTCAGCAGAGCTGCTCTAGAGCCTAAGAGCCAGGCCAGCAGAGCTGCTCTAGAGCCAGAGAACCAGGTCAGCAGAGCTGCATTAGAGCCAGAGAACCAGGTCAGCAGAGCTACTTTACAGCGAGAGAACCAGGTCAGCAGAGCTGCTGTAGTGCCAGAGAAACCAGGTCAGCAGAGCTGCTTTAGAGCTAGATAACCAGGTCAGCAGAGCTGCTTTAGAGCCAGAGAACCAAGTCAGCAGAGCCGCTTTAGAGCCAGAGAACCACGTCTGCAGAGCCGTTGTAGATCCAGAGAGCCAGGTCAGCAGAGCCGCTCTAGAGCCAGAGAACCAGGTCAGCAGAGCTGCTGTAGAACCAGAGAAAGCAGGTCAGTTGAACTGTTTTAGAGCCAGAGAACCCGGTCAGCAGAGGTGATTCAGAGCCAGAGAACCAGGTCAGCAGAGCTGCTTTAGAGCGACAGAACCAGGTCAGCAGAGCTGCTTTAGAGCCATAGAACTAGATCAGCAGAGCTGCTTTAGAGCCATAGAACCAGGTCAGTAGAGCTGCTCTAGAGCCTAAGAACCAGGTCAGCAGAGCTGCTCTAGAACCAGAGAAACCAGGTCAGCAGAGCTGTTTTAGAGGGAGAGAACCAGGTCAGCAGAGCCGTTGTAGAACCAGAGACCCAGGTCAGCAGAGCTGCTCTAGAGCCTAAGAGCCAGGTCAGCAGAGATGCTCTAGAGCCAGAGAACCAGGTCAGCAGAAGTGCATTAGAGCCAGAGTACCAGGTCAGCAGAGCTGCTTTAGAGCTAGATAACCAGGTCAGCAGAGCTGCTTTAGAGCCAGAGAACCAAGTCAGCAGAGCCGCTTTAGAGCCAGAGATCCAGGTCTGCAGAGCCGTTGTAGATCCAGAGAGCCAGGTCAGCAGAGCCGCTCTAGAGCCAGAGAACCAGGTCAGCAGAGCTGCTGTAGAACCAGAGAAAGCAGGTCAGTTGAACTGTTTTAGAGCCAGAGAACCCGGTCAGCAGAGGTGATTCAGAGCTAAAGAACCAGGTCAGCAGAGCTGCTTTAGAGCGACAGAACCAGGTCAGCAGAGCTGCTTTAGAGCCACAGAACTAGATCAGCAGAGCTGCTTTAGAGCCATAGAACCAGGTCAGTAGAGCTGCTGTAGAGCCTAAGAACCAGGTCAGCAGAGCTGCTCTAGAACCAGAGAAACCAGGTCAGCAGAGCAGTTTTAGAGGGAGAGAACCAGGTCAGCAGAGCTGCTTTAGAGCCAGACAACCAGGTTAGCCGAGCTGCTTTAGAGCCAGAGAACCAGATCAGCAGAGCTGTTCTAGAACCTAAGAACCAGGTCAGCAGAGCTGCTCTAGAGCCAGAGAACCAAGTCAGCAGAGCTGTTGTAGAGCCAGACAACCAGGTCAACAGAGCTGTTGTAGAGCCAGAGACCCAGGTCAGCAGAGCTGCTCTACAGCCTAAGAACCAGGTCAGCAGAGCTGCTCTAGAGCCAGAGAATCAGGTCAACAGAGCTGCTTCAAAGCAAAAGAACCAGGTCAGCAGAACTGCTTTAGAGCCATAGAATAGTTCATGCTTTAGAGTCAGAGAAGCAGGTCAGCAGAGCTGCATCAAAGCCAGAGAACCAGGTCAGCAGATCTGCTTTAGAGATAGAGAACCAGGTCAGCAGAGCAGCTTTAGAGCCAGAGAACCAGGTCAGCAGAGCCCCTTTAGAGCCAGAGAAGCAGGTCAGCAGAGCTGCTTTACTTTAGATCCAGAGAACCACATCAGCAGAGCCGCTTTAGAGCCAGAGAACCAGGTCAGCAGAGCTGCTTGAAAGCCAGAGAACTGCTTTAGAGCCATAGAACCAGGTCATGCTTTAGAGTCAGAGAAGCAGGCCAGCAGAGCTGCATCAAAGCCAGAGAACCAGGTCAGCAGATCTGCTTTAGAGCTAGAAAACCAGGTCAGCAGAGCTGCTTTAGATCCAGAGAACCACATCAGCAGAGCTGCTGTAGAGCCAGAGAACCAGGTCAGCAGAGCTGTATAGAGCCAGAGAGCCGGGTCAGCAGAGCTGCTTTAGAGCCATATAACCAGGTCAGCAGAGCTGCTTTAGAGCCAGAGAACCAGGTCAGCAGAGCCGTTGTAGAGCTAGAGAACAAAGTCAGCAGAGCTGCTCTAGAGCCTAAGAACCAGGTCAGCAGAGCTGCTTTAGAACCAGAGAACCAGGTCAGCAGAGCTACTTTACAGCCAGAGAACCAGGTCAGCAGAGCTGCTGTAGTGCCAGAGAAACCAGCTCAGCAGACCTGCTTTAGAGGGAGAGAACCAGGTCAGCAGAGCTGCTTTGGAGCCAGAGAACCATGTCAGCAGAGCGGCTTTAGAGCCAGAGATCCAGGTCAGCAGAGCTGCTCTAGAGCCAGAAAACCAGGTCAGCAGAGCTGCTTTAGAGCCAGAGAACCAGGTCAGCAGAGCTGCTTTAAAGAAAGTGAACCAGGTCAGCAGAGCCATTGTAGAGCTAGAGAACCAGGTCAGCAGAGCAGCTCCAGAGCCTAAGAACCAGGTCAGCAGAGCTGCTCTAGAGCCAGAGAACCAGGTCAGCAGAGCTGCTCTAGAGCCTAAGAGCCAGGTCAGCAGAGCTGCTCTAGAGCCAGAGAACCAGGTCAGCAGAGCTGCATTAGAGCCAGAGAACCAGGTCAGCAGAGCTACTTTACAGCCAGAGAACCAGGTCAGCAGAGCTGCTGTAGTGCCAGAGAAACAAGGTCAGCAGAGCTGCCTTAGAGGGAGAGAACCAGGTCAGAAGAGCTGCTTTAGAGCCTGAGAACGAGGTCAGCAGAGCTGCTTTAGAGCCAGAGAACCAGTTTAGCCGATCTGCTTTAGAGCCAGAGAACCAGATCAGCTGAGCTGTTCTAGAACCTAAGAACCAGGTCAGCAGAGCTGCTCTAGAGCCATAGAACCAGATCAGCAGAGCTGCTTTAGAGCCATAGAACCAGGTCAGTAGAGCTGCTCTAGAGCCTAAGAACCAGGTCAGCAGAGCTGCTCTAGAGCCAGAGAACAAGGTCAGCAGAGCTGCTTTAGAGCCATAGAACCAGGTCAGCAGGGCTGCTCTAGAGCCTAAGAACCAGGTCAGCAGAGCTGCTCTAGAGCCTAAAAACCAGGTCAGCAGAGCTGATCTAGAGCCAGAGAACCAGGTCAGCAGAGCTGCTTTAGAGCCAGATAAGCAAGTCAGCAGAGCCGCTTTAGAGCCAGAGAACCAAGTCAGCAGAGCCGCTTAAGAGCCAGAGAACCAGGTCAGCAGAGCTGCTTTAGAGCCATAGAACCAGGTCAGCAGAGCTGCTTCAGAGCCAGAGAACCAGGTCAACAGAGCCGTTGTAGAGCCAGAGAACCAGGTCAGCAGAGCTGTTCTAGAGCCTAAGAACCAGGTCAGCAGAGCTGCTCTCAAGCCAGAGAACCAGGTCAGTGTAGCTGCTTTAGAACCAGAGAACTAGGTCAGCTGAGCGTCTCTAGAGCCTAAGAACCAGGTCAGCAGAGCTGCTCTCGAGCCAGAGAACCAGGTCAGTGTAGCTGCTTTAGAACCAGAGAACTAGGTCAGCTGAGCATCTCTAGAGCCTAAGAACCAGGTCAGCAGAGCTGCTCTCGAGCCAGAGAACCAGGTCAGGAGAGCTGCTTTAGAGCCAGAGAACCCGGTCAGCAGATGTGCTATAGAGGGAGAGAACCAGGTCCGCAGTGGCGCTTTAACGTCAGAGAACCACGTCACCAGAGCTGCTTTACAGCCAGAGAATCAGGTCAGCAGAGCTGCTTTAGAGCCAGAGAACGAGGTCAGCAGAGCTGCTTTAGAGCCAGAGAACCAGGTCAGCAGAGCCGTTGTAGAACCAGAGACCCAGGTCAGCAGAGCTGCTCTAGAGTCTAAGAGCCAGGTCAGCAGAGCTGCTCTAGAGCCAGAGAACCAGGTCAGCAGAGGTGCATTAGAGCCAGAGTACCAGGTCAGCAGAGCTGCTTTAGAGCTAGATAACCAGGTCAGCAGAGCTGCTTTAGAGCCAGAGAACCAAGTCAGCAGAGCCGCTTTAGAGCCAGAGAACCAGGTCTGCAGAGCCGTTGTAGATCCAGAGAGCCAGGTCAGCAGAGCCGCTCTAGAGCCAGAGAACCAGGTCAGCAGAGCTGCTGTAGAACCAGAGAAAGCAGGTCAGTTGAACTGTTTTAGAGCCAGAGAACCCGGTCAGCAGAGGTGATTCAGAGCAAGAGAACCAAGTCAGCAGAGCTGCTTTAGAGCGACAGAACCAGGTCAGCAGAGCTGCTTTAGAGCCATAGAACTAGATCAGCAGAGCTGCTTTAGAGCCATAGAACCAGGTCAGTAGAGCTGCTCTAGAGCCTAAGAACCAGGTCAGCAGAGCTGCTCTAGAACCAGAGAAACCAGGTCAGCAGAGCTGTTTTAGAGGGAGAGAACCAGGTCAGCAGAGCTGCTTTAGAGCCAGACAACCAGGTTAGCCGAGCTGCTTTAGAGCCAGAGAACCAGATTAGCAGAGCTGTTCTAGAACCTAAGAACCAGGTCAGCAGAGCTGCTCTAGAGCCAGAGAACCAGGTCAGCAGAGCTGTTGTAGAGCCAGAGAAACCAGGTCAGCAGAGCTGCTTTAGAAGGAGAGAACCTGGTCAGCAGAGCTGCTTTAGAGCCAGAGAACCAGGTCAACAGAGCTGCTTTAGAGGAAGAGAACCAAGTCAGCAGAGCTGCTCTAGACCCAGAGAATCAGGTCAGCAGAGCTGCTTCAAAGCAAGAGAACCAGGTCAGCAGAACTGCTTTAGAGCCACAGAACCAGGTCATGCTTTGGAGCCCGAGAAGCAGGTTAGCAGAGCTGCTTCAAAGCCAGAGAACAAGGTCAGCAGAGCTGCTTTAGAGCCAGAGAACCAGGTCAGCAGAGCCGCTTTAGAGCCAGAGAACCAGGTCAGCAGAGCCACTGTAGAGCCAGAGAACCAGGTCAGCAGAGCTGCTTTAGAACCAGAGAACCAGGTCAGCAGAGCTGCTTTAGAGCCAGAGAATCAGGTCATCAGAGCTGCTTGAAAGCCAGAGAACCAGGTCAGCAGAACTGCTTTAGATACAGAGAACCACATCAGCAGAGCTGCTGTAGAGCCAGAGAACTAGGTCAGCAGAGCTGTATAGAGCCAGAGAACCGGGTCAACAGAGCTGCTTTAGAGCCATATAACCAGGTCAGCAGAGCTGCTTTAGAGCCAGAGAACCAGGTCGGCAGATTCATTGTAGAGCCAGAGAACCAGGTCAGCAGAGCTGCTCTAGAGCCTAAGAACCAGGTGAGCAGAGCTGCTTTAGAGCCATAGAACTAGATCAGCAGAGCTGCTTTAGAGCCTTAGAACCAGGTCAGTAGAGCTGCTCTAGAACCAGAGAAACCAGGTCAGCAGAGCTGTTTTAGAGGGGGAGAACCAGGCCAGCAGAGCTGTTCTAGAGCCTAAGAACAAGGTCAGCAGAGCTGCTCTCAATCCAGAGAACCAGGTCAGTGTAGCTGCTTTAGAACCAGAGAACTAGGTCAGCTGAGCTTCTCTAGAGCCTAAGAACCAGGTCAGCAGAGCTGCTCTCGAGCCAGAGAACCAGGTCAGGAGAGCTGCTTTAGAGCCAGATAACCCGGCCAGCAGATGTGCTATAGAGGGAGAGAACCAGGTCCACAGTGGCGCTTTAACGCCAGAGAACCACGTCACCAGAGCTGCTTTACAGCCAGAGAATCAGGTCAGCAGAGCTGCTTTAGAGCCAGAGAACGAGGTCAGCAGAGCTGCTTTAGAGCCAGAGAACCAGGTCAGCAGAGCCGTTGTAGAACCAGAGACCCAGGTCAGCAGAGCTGCTCTAGAGCCTAAGAGCCAGGTCAGCAGAGCTGCTCTAGAGCCAGAGAACCAGGTCAGCAGAGGTGCATTAGAGCCAGAGTACCAGGTCAGCAGAGCTGCTTTAGAGCTAGATAACCAGGTCAGCAGAGCTGCTTTACAGCCAGAGAACCAAGTCAGCAGAGCCGCTTTAGAGCCAGAGAACCAGGTCTGCAGAGCCGTTGTAGATCCAGAGAGCCAGGTCAGCAGAGCCGCTCTAGAGCCAGAGAACCAGGTCAGCAGAGCTGCTGTAGAACCAGAGAAAGCAGGTCAGTTGAACTGTTTTAGAGCCAGAGAACCCGGTCAGCAGAGGTGATTCAGAGCCAGAGAACCAGGTCAGCAGAGCTGCTTTAGAGCGACAGAACCAGGTCAGCAGAGCTGCTTTAGAGCCATAGAACTAGATCAGCAGAGCTGCTTTAGAGCCATAGAACCAGGTCAGTAGAGCTGCTCTAGAGCCTAAGAACCAGGTCAGCAGAGCTGCTCTAGAACCAGAGAAACCAGGTCAGCAGAGCTGTTTTAGAGGGAGAGAACCAGGTCAGCAGAGCCGTTGTAGAACCAGAGACCCAGGTCAGCAGAGCTGCTCTAGAGCCTAAGAGCCAGGTCAGCAGAGATGCTCTAGAGCCAGAGAACCAGGTCAGCAGAAGTGCATTAGAGCCAGAGTACCAGGTCAGCAGAGCTGCTTTAGAGCTAGATAACCAGGTCAGCAGAGCTGCTTTAGAGCCAGAGAACGAAGTCAGCAGAGCCGCTTTAGAGCCAGAGAACCAGGTCTGCAGAGCCATTGTAGATCCAGAGAGCCAGGTCAGCAGAGCCGCTCTAGAGCCAGAGAACCAGGTCAGCAGAGCTGCTGTAGAACCAGAGAAAGCAGGTCAGTTGAACTGTTTTAGAGCCAGAGAACCCGGTCAGCAGAGGTGATTCAGAGCCAAAGAACCAGGTCAGCAGAGCTGCTTTAGAGCGACAGAACCAGGTCAGCAGAGCTGCTCTAGAGCCTAAGAACCAGGTCAGCAGAGCTGCTTTAGAACCAGAGAACCAGGTCAGCAGAGCTACTTTACAGCCAGAGAACCAGGTCAGCAGAGCTGCTGTAGTGCCAGAGAAACCAGCTCAGCAGACCTGCTTTAGAGGGAGAGAACCAGGTCAGCAGAGCTGCTTTGGAGCCAGAGAACCATGTCAGCAGAGCTGCTTTAGAGCCAGAGATCCAGGTCAGCAGAGCTGCTCTAGAGCCAGAAAACCAGGTCAGCAGAGCTGCTTTAGAGCCAGAGAACCAGGTCAGCAGAGCTGCTTTAAAGAAAGTGAACCAGGTCAGCAGAGCCATTGTAGAGCTAGAGAACCAGGTCAGCAGAGCAGCTCCAGAGCCTAAGAACCAGGTCAGCAGAGCTGCTCTAGAGCCAGAGAACCAGGTCAGCAGAGCTGCTCTAGAGCCTAAGAGCCAGGCCAGCAGAGCTGCTCTAGAGCCAGAGAACCAGGTCAGCAGAGCTGCATTAGAGCCAGAGAACCAGGTCAGCAGAGCTACTTTACAGCCAGAGAACCAGGTCAGCAGAGCTGCTGTAGTGCCAGAGAAACCAGGTCAGCAGAGCTGCTTTAGAGCTAGATAACCAGGTCAGCAGAGCTGCTTTAGAGCCAGAGAACCAAGTCAGCAGAGCCGCTTTAGAGCCAGAGAACCACGTCTGCAGAGCCGTTGTAGATCCAGAGAGCCAGGTCAGCAGAGCCGCTCTAGAGCCAGAGAACCAGGTCAGCAGAGCTGCTGTAGAACCAGAGAAAGCAGGTCAGTTGAACTGTTTTAGAGCCAGAGAACCCGGTCAGCAGAGGTGATTCAGAGCCAGAGAACCAGGTCAGCAGAGCTGCTTTAGAGCGACAGAACCAGGTCAGCAGAGCTGCTTTAGAGCCATAGAACTAGATCAGCAGAGCTGCTTTAGAGCCATAGAACCAGGTCAGTAGAGCTGCTCTAGAGCCTAAGAACCAGGTCAGCAGAGCTGCTCTAGAACCAGAGAAACCAGGTCAGCAGAGCTGTTTTAGAGGGAGAGAACCAGGTCAGCAGAGCCGTTGTAGAACCAGAGACCCAGGTCAGCAGAGCTGCTCTAGAGCCTAAGAGCCAGGTCAGCAGAGCTGCTCTAGAGCCAGAGAACCAGGTCAGCAGAAGTGCATTAGAGCCAGAGTACCAGGTCAGCAGAGCTGCTTTAGAGCTAGATAACCAGGTCAGCAGAGCTGCTTTAGAGCCAGAGAACCAAGTCAGCAGAGCCGCTTTAGAGCCAGAGATCCAGGTCTGCAGAGCCGTTGTAGATCCAGAGAGCCAGGTCAGCAGAGCCGCTCTAGAGCCAGAGAACCAGGTCAGCAGAGCTGCTGTAGAACCAGAGAAAGCAGGTCAGTTGAACTGTTTTAGAGCCAGAGAACCCGGTCAGCAGAGGTGATTCAGAGCTAAAGAACCAGGTCAGCAGAGCTGCTTTAGAGCGACAGAACCAGGTCAGCAGAGCTGCTTTAGAGCCACAGAACTAGATCAGCAGAGCTGCTTTAGAGCCATAGAACCAGGTCAGTAGAGCTGCTGTAGAGCCTAAGAACCAGGTCAGCAGAGCTGCTCTAGAACCAGAGAAACCAGGTCAGCAGAGCAGTTTTAGAGGGAGAGAACCAGGTCAGCAGAGCTGCTTTAGAGCCAGACAACCAGGTTAGCCGAGCTGCTTTAGAGCCAGAGAACCAGATCAGCAGAGCTGTTCTAGAACCTAAGAACCAGGTCAGCAGAGCTGCTCTAGAGCCAGAGAACCAAGTCAGCAGAGCTGTTGTAGAGCCAGACAACCAGGTCAGCAGAGCTGTTGTAGAGCCAGAGACCCAGGTCAGCAGAGCTGCTCTACAGCCTAAGAACCAGGTCAGCAGAGCTGCTCTAGAGCCAGAGAATCAGGTCAACAGAGCTGCTTCAAAGCAAAAGAACCAGGTCAGCAGAACTGCTTTAGAGCCATAGAATAGTTCATGCTTTAGAGTCAGAGAAGCAGGTCAGCAGAGCTGCATCAAAGCCAGAGAACCAGGTCAGCAGATCTGCTTTAGAGATAGAGAACCAGGTCAGCAGAGCAGCTTTAGAGCCAGAGAACCAGGTCAGCAGAGCCCCTTTAGAGCCAGAGAAGCAGGTCAGCAGAGCTGCTTTACTTTAGATCCAGAGAACCACATCAGCAGAGCCGCTTTAGAGCCAGAGAACCAGGTCAGCAGAGCTGCTTGAAAGCCAGAGAACTGCTTTAGAGCCATAGAACCAGGTCATGCTTTAGAGTCAGAGAAGCAGGCCAGCAGAGCTGCATCAAAGCCAGAGAACCAGGTCAGCAGATCTGCTTTAGAGCTAGAAAACCAGGTCAGCAGAGCTGCTTTAGATCCAGAGAACCACATCAGCAGAGCTGCTGTAGAGCCAGAGAACCAGGTCAGCAGAGCTGTATAGAGCAAGAGAGCCGGGTCAGCAGAGCTGCTTTAGAGCCATATAACCAGGTCAGCAGAGCTGCTTTAGAGCCAGAGAACCAGGTCAGCAGAGCCGTTGTAGAGCTAGAGAACAAAGTCAGCAGAGCTGCTCTAGAGCCTAAGAACCAGGTCAGCAGAGCTGCTTTAGAACCAGAGAACCAGGTCAGCAGAGCTACTTTACAGCCAGAGAACCAGGTCAGCAGAGCTGCTGTAGTGCCAGAGAAACCAGCTCAGCAGACCTGCTTTAGAGGGAGAGAACCAGGTCAGCAGAGCTGCTTTGGAGCCAGAGAACCATGTCAGCAGAGCTGCTTTAGAGCCAGAGATCCAGGTCAGCAGAGCTGCTCTAGAGCCAGAAAACCAGGTCAGCAGAGCTGCTTTAGAGCCAGAGAACCAGGTCAGCAGAGCTGCTTTAAAGAAAGTGAACCAGGTCAGCAGAGCCATTGTAGAGCTAGAGAACCAGGTCAGCAGAGCAGCTCCAGAGCCTAAGAACCAGGTCAGCAGAGCTGCTCTAGAGCCAGAGAACCAGGTCAGCAGAGCTGCTCTAGAGCCTAAGAGCCAGGTCAGCAGAGCTGCTCTAGAGCCAGAGAACCAGGTCAGCAGAGCTGCATTAGAGCCAGAGAACCAGGTCAGCAGAGCTACTTTACAGCCAGAGAACCAGGTCAGCAGAGCTGCTGTAGTGCCAGAGAAACCAGGTCAGCAGAGCTGCCTTAGAGGGAGAGAACCAGGTCAGAAGAGCTGCTTTAGAGCCTGAGAACGAGGTCAGCAGAGCTGCTTTAGAGCCAGAGAACCAGTTTAGCCGATCTGCTTTAGAGCCAGAGAACCAGATCAGCTGAGCTGTTCTAGAACCTAAGAACCAGGTCAGCAGAGCTGCTCTAGAGCCATAGAACCAGATCAGCAGAGCTGCTTTAGAGCCATAGAACCAGGTCAGTAGAGCTGCTCTAGAGCCTAAGAACCAGGTCAGCAGAGCTGCTCTAGAGCCAGAGAACAAGGTCAGCAGAGCTGCTTTAGAGCCATAGAACCAGGTCAGCAGGGCTGCTCTAGAGCCTAAGAACCAGGTCAGCAGAGCTGCTCTAGAGCCTAAAAACCAGGTCAGCAGAGCTGATCTAGAGCCAGAGAACCAGGTCAGCAGAGCTGCTTTAGAGCCAGATAAGCAAGTCAGCAGAGCCGCTTTAGAGCCAGAGAACCAAGTCAGCAGAGCCGCTTAAGAGCCAGAGAACCAGGTCAGCAGAGCTGCTTTAGAGCCATAGAACCAGGTCAGCAGAGCTGCTTCAGAGCCAGAGAACCAGGTCAACAGAGCCGTTGTAGAGCCAGAGAACCAGGTCAGCAGAGCTGTTCTAGAGCCTAAGAACCAGGTCAGCAGAGCTGCTCTCAAGCCAGAGAACCAGGTCAGTGTAGCTGCTTTAGAACCAGAGAACTAGGTCAGCTGAGCGTCTCTAGAGCCTAAGAACCAGGTCAGCAGAGCTGCTCTCGAGCCAGAGAACCAGGTCAGTGTAGCTGCTTTAGAACCAGAGAACTAGGTCAGCTGAGCATCTCTAGAGCCTAAGAACCAGGTCAGCAGAGCTGCTCTCGAGCCAGAGAACCAGGTCAGGAGAGCTGCTTTAGAGCCAGAGAACCCGGTCAGCAGATGTGCTATAGAGGGAGAGAACCAGGTCCGCAGTGGCGCTTTAACGTCAGAGAACCACGTCACCAGAGCTGCTTTACAGCCAGAGAATCAGGTCAGCAGAGCTGCTTTAGAGCCAGAGAACGAGGTCAGCAGAGCTGCTTTAGAGCCAGAGAACCAGGTCAGCAGAGCCGTTGTAGAACCAGAGACCCAGGTCAGCAGAGCTGCTCTAGAGTCTAAGAGCCAGGTCAGCAGAGCTGCTCTAGAGCCAGAGAACCAGGTCAGCAGAGGTGCATTAGAGCCAGAGTACCAGGTCAGCAGAGCTGCTTTAGAGCTAGATAACCAGGTCAGCAGAGCTGCTTTAGAGCCAGAGAACCAAGTCAGCAGAGCCGCTTTAGAGCCAGAGAACCAGGTCTGCAGAGCCGTTGTAGATCCAGAGAGCCAGGTCAGCAGAGCCGCTCTAGAGCCAGAGAACCAGGTCAGCAGAGCTGCTGTAGAACCAGAGAAAGCAGGTCAGTTGAACTGTTTTAGAGCCAGAGAACCCGGTCAGCAGAGGTGATTCAGAGCAAGAGAACCAGGTCAGCAGAGCTGCTTTAGAGCGACAGAACCAGGTCAGCAGAGCTGCTTTAGAGCCATAGAACTAGATCAGCAGAGCTGCTTTAGAGCCATAGAACCAGGTCAGTAGAGCTGCTCTAGAGCCTAAGAACCAGGTCAGCAGAGCTGCTCTAGAACCAGAGAAACCAGGTCAGCAGAGCTGTTTTAGAGGGAGAGAACCAGGTCAGCAGAGATGCTTTAGAGCCAGACAACCAGGTTAGCCGAGCTGCTTTAGAGCCAGAGAACCAGATTAGCAGAGCTGTTCTAGAACCTAAGAACCAGGTCAGCAGAGCTGCTCTAGAGCCAGAGAACCAGGTCAGCAGAGCTGTTGTAGAGCCAGAGAAACCAGGTCAGCAGAGCTGCTTTAGAAGGAGAGAACCTGGTCAGCAGAGCTGCTTTAGAGCCAGAGAACCAGGTCAACAGAGCTGCTTTAGAGGAAGAGAACCAAGTCAGCAGAGCTGCTCTAGACCCAGAGAATCAGGTCAGCAGAGCTGCTTCAAAGCAAGAGAACCAGGTCAGCAGAACTGCTTTAGAGCCACAGAACCAGGTCATGCTTTGGAGCCCGAGAAGCAGGTTAGCAGAGCTGCTTCAAAGCCAGAGAACAAGGTCAGCAGAGCTGCTTTAGAGCCAGAGAACCAGGTCAGCAGAGCCGCTTTAGAGCCAGAGAACCAGGTCAGCAGAGCCACTGTAGAGCCAGAGAACCAGGTCAGCAGAGCTGCTTTAGAACCAGAGAACCAGGTCAGCAGAGCTGCTTTAGAGCCAGAGAATCAGGTCATCAGAGCTGCTTGAAAGCCAGAGAACCAGGTCAGCAGAACTGCTTTAGATACAGAGAACCACATCAGCAGAGCTGCTGTAGAGCCAGAGAACTAGGTCAGCAGAGCTGTATAGAGCCAGAGAACCGGGTCAACAGAGCTGCTTTAGAGCCATATAACCAGGTCAGCAGAGCTGCTTTAGAGCCAGAGAACCAGGTCGGCAGATTCATTGTAGAGCCAGAGAACCAGGTCAGCAGAGCTGCTCTAGAGCCTAAGAACCAGGTGAGCAGAGCTGCTTTAGAGCCATAGAACTAGATCAGCAGAGCTGCTTTAGAGCCTTAGAACAAGGTCAGTAGAGCTGCTCTAGAACCAGAGAAACCAGGTCAGCAGAGCTGTTTTAGAGGGGGAGAACCAGGCCAGCAGAGCTGTTCTAGAGCCTAAGAACAAGGTCAGCAGAGCTGCTCTCAATCCAGAGAACCAAGTCAGTGTAGCTGCTTTAGAACCAGAGAACTAGGTCAGCTGAGCTTCTCTAGAGCCTAAGAACCAGGTCAGCAGAGCTGCTCTCGAGCCAGAGAACCAGGTCAGGAGAGCTGCTTTAGAGCCAGATAACCCGGCCAGCAGATGTGCTATAGAGGGAGAGAACCAGGTCCACAGTGGCGCTTTAACGCCAGAGAACCACGTCACCAGAGCTGCTTTACAGCCAGAGAATCAGGTCAGCAGAGCTGCTTTAGAGCCAGAGAACGAGGTCAGCAGAGCTGCTTTAGAGCCAGAGAACCAGGTCAGCAGAGCCGTTGTAGAACCAGAGACCCAGGTCAGCAGAGCTGCTCTAGAGCCTAAGAGCCAGGTCAGCAGAGCTGCTCTAGAGCCAGAGAACCAGGTCAGCAGAGGTGCATTAGAGCCAGAGTACCAGGTCAGCAGAGCTGCTTTAGAGCTAGATAACCAGGTCAGCAGAGCTGCTTTACAGCCAGAGAACCAAGTCAGCAGAGCCGCTTTAGAGCCAGAGAACCAGGTCTGCAGAGCCGTTGTAGATCCAGAGAGCCAGGTCAGCAGAGCCGCTCTAGAGCCAGAGAACCAGGTCAGCAGAGCTGCTGTAGAACCAGAGAAAGCAGGTCAGTTGAACTGTTTTAGAGCCAGAGAACCCGGTCAGCAGAGGTGATTCAGAGCCAGAGAACCAGGTCAGCAGAGCTGCTTTAGAGCGACAGAACCAGGTCAGCAGAGCTGCTTTAGAGCCATAGAACTAGATCAGCAGAGCTGCTTTAGAGCCATAGAACCAGGTCAGTAGAGCTGCTCTAGAGCCTAAGAACCAGGTCAGCAGAGCTGCTCTAGAACCAGAGAAACCAGGTCAGCAGAGCTGTTTTAGAGGGAGAGAACCAGGTCAGCAGAGCCGTTGTAGAACCAGAGACCCAGGTCAGCAGAGCTGCTCTAGAGCCTAAGAGCCAGGTCAGCAGAGATGCTCTAGAGCCAGAGAACCAGGTCAGCAGAAGTGCATTAGAGCCAGAGTACCAGGTCAGCAGAGCTGCTTTAGAGCTAGATAACCAGGTCAGCAGAGCTGCTTTAGAGCCAGAGAACGAAGTCAGCAGAGCCGCTTTAGAGCCAGAGAACCAGGTCTGCAGAGCCGTTGTAGATCCAGAGAGCCAGGTCAGCAGAGCCGCTCTAGAGCCAGAGAACCAGGTCAGCAGAGCTGCTGTAGAACCAGAGAAAGCAGGTCAGTTGAACTGTTTTAGAGCCAGAGAACCCGGTCAGCAGAGGTGATTCAGAGCCAAAGAACCAGGTCAGCAGAGCTGCTTTAGAGCGACAGAACCAGGTCAGCAGAGCTGCTTTAGAGCCACAGAACTAGATCAGCAGAGCTGCTTTAGAGCCATAGAACCAGGTCAGTAGAGCTGCTGTAGAGCCTAAGAACCAGGTCAGCAGAGCTGCTCTAGAACCAGAGAAACCAGGTCAGCAGAGCTGTTTTAGAGGGAGAGAACCAGGTCAGCAGAGCTGCTTTAGAGCCAGACAACCAGGTTAGCCGAGCCGCTTTAGAGCCAGAGAACCAGATCAGCAGAGCTGTTCTAGAACCTAAGAACCAGGTCAGCAGAGCTGCTCTAGAGCCAGAGAACCAAGTCAGCAGAGCTGTTGTAGAGCCAGAGAACCAGGTCAGCAGAGCTGTTGTAGAGCCAGAGACCCAGGTCAGCAGAGCTGCTCTACAGCCTAAGAACCAGGTCAGCAGAGCTGCTCTAGAGCCAGAGAATCAGGTCAACAGAGCTGCTTCAAAGCAAAAGAACCAGGTCAGCAGAACTGCTTTAGAGCCATAGAATAGTTCATGCTTTAGAGTCAGAGAAGCAGGTCAGCAGAGCTGCATCAAAGCCAGAGAACCAGGTCAGCAGATCTGCTTTAGAGCTAGAGAACCAGGTCAGCAGAGCAGCTTTAGAGCCAGAGAACCAGGTCAGCAGAGCCACTTTAGAGTCAGAGAAGCAGGTCAGCAGAGCTGCTTTACTTTAGATCCAGAGAACCACATCAGCAGAGCCGATTTAGAGCCAGAGAACCAGGTCAGCAGAGCTGCTTGAAAGCCAGACAACTGCTTTAGAGCCATAGAACCAGGTCATGCTTTAGAGTCAGAGAAGCAGGCCAGCAGAGCTGCATCAAAGCCAGAGAACCAGGTCAGCAGATCTGCTTTAGAGCTAGAAAACCAGGTCAGCAGAGCTGCTTTAGATCCAGAGAACCACATCAGCAGAGCTGCTGTAGAGCCAGAGAACCAGGTCAGCAGAGCTGTATAGAGCCAGAGAGCCGGGTCAGCAGAGCTGCTTTAGAGCCATATAACCAGGTCAGCAGAGCTGCTTTAGAGCCAGAGAACCAGGTCAGCAGAGCCGTTGTAGAGCTAGAGAACAAAGTCAGCAGAGCTGCTCTAGAGCCTAAGAACCAGGTCAGCAGAGCTGGTTTAGAACCAGAGAACCAGGTCAGCAGAGCTGCTGTAGTGCCAGAGAAACCAGCTCAGCAGACCTGCTTTAGAGGGAGAGAACCAGGTCAGCAGAGCTGCTTTGGAGCCAGAGAACCATGTCAGCAGAGCTGCTTTAGAGCCAGAGAACCAGGTCAGCAGAGCTGCTCTAGAGCCATAAAACCAGGTCAGCAGAGCTGCTTTAGAGCCAGAGAACCAGGTCAGCAGAGCTGCTTTAAAGAAAGTGAACCAGGTCAGCAGAGCCATTGTAGAGCTAGAGAACCAGGTCAGCAGAGCAGCTCCCGAGCCTAAGAACCAGGTCAGCAGAGCTGCTCTAGAGCCAGAGAACCATGTCAGCAGAGCTGCTCTAGAGCCTAAGAGCCAGGTCAGCAGAGCTGCTCTAGAGCCAGAGAACCAGGTCAGCAGAGCTGCATTAGAGTCAGAGAACCAGGTCATCAGAGCTACTTTACAGCCAGAGAACCAGGTCAGCAGAGCTGCTGTAGTGCCAGAGAAACCAGGTCAGCAGAGCTGCCTTAGAGGGAGAGAACCAGGTCAGAAGAGCTGCTTTAGAGCCCGAGAACGAGGTCAGCAGAGCTGCTTTAGAGCCAGAGAACCAGGTCAGTAGAGCTGCTCTAGAGCCTAAGAACCAGGTCAGCAGAGCTGCTCTAGAGCCAGAGAACAAGGTCAGCAGAGCTGCTGTAGAGCCAGAGAAACCAGGTCAGCAGAGCCGTTGTAGAGCCAGAGACCCAGGTCAGCAGAGCTGCTCTAGAGCCTAAAAACCAGGTCAGCAGAGCTGCTATAGTGACAGAGACCCAGGTCAGCAGAGCTGCTCTAGAGCCTAAAAACCAGGTCAGCAGAGCTGATCTAGAGCCAGAGAACCAAGTCAGCAGAGCCGCTTAAGAGCCAGAGAACCAGGTCAGCAGAGCTGCTTTAGAGCCATAGAACCAGGTCAGCAGAGCTGCTTCAGAGCCAGAGAACCAGGTCAACAGAGCCGTTGTAGAGCCAGAGAACCAGGTCAGCAGAGCTGTTCTAGAGCCTAAGAACCAGGTCAGCAGAGCTGCTCTCAAGCCAGAGAACCAGGTCAGTGTAGATGCTTTAGAACCAGAGAACTAGGTCAGCTGAGCGTCTCTAGAGCCTAAGAACCAGGTCAGCAGAGCTGCTCTCGAGCCAGAGAACCAGGTCAGGAGAGCTGCTTTAGAGCCAGAGAACCCGGTCAGCAGATGTGCTATAGAGAGAGAGAACCAGGTCCGCAGTGGCGCTTTAACGCCAGAGAACCACGTCACCAGAGCTGCTTTACAGCCAGAGAACGAGGTCAGCAGAGCTGCTTTAGAGCCAGGGAACCAGGTCAGCATAGCCGTTGTAGAACCAGAGACCCAGGTCAGCAGAGCTGCTCTAGAGCCTAAGAGCCAGGTCAGCAGAGCTGCTCTAGAGCCAGAGAACCAGGTCAGCAGAGGTGCATTAGAGCCAGAGTACCAGGTCAGCAGAGCTGCTTTAGAGCTAGATAACCAGGTCAGCAGAGCTGCTTTAGAGCCAGAGAACCAAGTCAGCAGAGCCGCTTTAGAACCAGAGAACCAGGTCTGCAGAGCCGTTGTAGATCCAGAGAGCCAGGTCAGCAGAGCCGCTCTAGAGCCAGAGAACCAGGACAGCAGAGCTGCTGTAGAACCAGAGAAAGCAGGTCAGTTGAACTGTTTTAGAGCCAGAGAACCCGGTCAGCAGAGGTGATTCAGAGCCAGAGAACCAGGTCAGCAGAGCTGCTTTAGAGCGACAGAACCAGGTCAGCAGAGCTGCTTTAGAGCCATAGAACTAGATCAGCAGAGCTGCTTTAGAGCCATAGACCCAGGTCAGTAGAGCTGCTCTAGAGCCTAAGAACCAGGTCAGCAGAGCTGCTCTAGAACCAGAGAAACCAGGTCAGCAGAGCTGTTTTAGAGGGAGAGAACCAGGTCAGCAGAGCTGCTTTAGAGCCAGACAACCAGGTTAGCCGAGCTGCTTTAGAGCCAGAGAACCAGATCAGCAGAGCTGTTCTAGAACCTAAGAACCAGGTCAGCAGAGCTGCTCTAGAGCCAGAGAACCAGGTCAGCAGAGCTGTTGTAGAGCCAGAGAAACCAGGTCAGCAGAGCTGCTTTAGAAGGAGAGAACCTGGTCAGCAGAGCTGCTTTAGAGCCAGAGAACCAGGTCAACAGAGCTGCTTTAGAGGAAGAGAACCAAGTCAGCAGAGCTGCTCTAGACCCAGAGAATCAGGTCAGCAGAGCTGCTTCAAAGCAAGAGAACCAGGTCAGCAGAACTGCTTTAGAGCCACAGAACCAGGTCATGCTTTGGAGCCCGAGAAGCAGGTCAGCAGAGCTGCTTCAAAGCCAGAGAACAAGGTCAGCAGAGCTGCTTTAGAGCCAGAGAACCAGGTCAGCAGAGCCGCTTTAGAGCCAGAGAACCAGGTCAGCAGAGCCACTGTAGAGCCAGAGAACCAGGTCAGCAGAGCTGCTTTAGAACCAGAGAACCAGGTTAGCAGAGCTGCTTTAGAGCCAGAGAATCAGGTCATCAGAGCTGCTTGAAAGCCAGAGAACCAGGTCAGCAGAGCTGCTTTAGATACAGAGAACCACATCAGCAGAGCTGCTGTAGAGCCAGAGAACTAGGTCAGCAGAGCTGTATAGAGCCAGAGAACCGGGTCAACAGAGCTGCTTTAGAGCCATATAACCAGGTCAGCAGAGCTGCTTTAGAGCCAGAGAACCAGGTCGGCAGATTCATTGTAGAGCCAGAGAACCAGGTCAGCAGAGCTGCTCTCGAGCCAGAGAACCAGGTCAGGAGAGCTGCTTTAGAGCCAGAGAACCCGGTCAGCAGATGTGCTATAGAGGGAGAGAACCAGGTCCACAGTGGCGCTTTAACGCCAGAGAACCACGTCACCAGAGCTGCTTTACAGCCAGAGAATCAGGTCAGCAGAGCTGCTTTAGAGCCAGAGAACGAGGTCAGCAGAGCTGCTTTAGAGCCAGAGAACCAGGTCAGCAGAGCCGTTGTAGAACCAGAGACCCAGGTCAGCAGAGCTGCTCTAGAGCCTAAGAGCCAGGTCAGCAGAGCTGCTCTAGAGCCAGAGAACCAGGTCAGCAGAGGTGCATTAGAGCCAGAGTACCAGGTCAGCAGAGCTGCTTTAGAGCTAGATAACCAGGTCAGCAGAGTGTAACGCCCTGAACGTCTCAGGATCGTTTAACAGACACGATAATGAGAACGCAACCACTTGTGAAGGTTTAGTTATTTTAATGAAGGCAAAAATAATACAAGGAATAAACAAAGGTTATAGTCACTGGAATCATCCAGGCTAAGTACGTTACCAGCCCACAGCACGGATGGTCCTAACCGTCCTCTGCATATACGCCGATCCCGGCGTATGCCACCAGAGGGCAGAAATGAAATGGCCGACAATGCCAATCGGTAGGCTGTGAGGGGCACGAAGAGTGTTGGGGAGAATCGAGGAGTCAGGGAAACACCCAGCCGGGGTCTCTACCTGAAGGGAGCAGCCGCTCAACCTCTTCCTCAGACTGCACCGGGACGCGGAGTCACCTCCTGGTGATGCGTCACCGATACCCCAATCACAAGCAAAGAAGACTGAACCGAGAGCAGCCGCTCGATCGATCCTGTGGACTTCCGAGTCTGTAACGCGGCAAACACCTCCTGGTGTGCGTTACAGCTGGCAGTCCCTGTATCTCTGGTCGGGCTGGGAGTTACGACTCCAACCAGCAAAAGCGCCACTGCGCTTTGACTCAGCCGAGTCAAAAAGCGAAGCTCAATGGTTATCCGGTAGAGCTTCCGGGTCCTTCACAGGTGACGATGGGGCAAGACACGGCCCAGGGAGTAACGACTCGACCTACCTCCGTTCTTGCCTTACTGGAGCACCACTCCGGAACACTGCTCTTCACTAAGCAGGTACGTCGGTATAAACACAATATCCGACAGCATTGTACCTCCCGGTTCCTCCCTTTATAGGGCGTGTTTTCCTTGAGTTATGTAACAGCTCTCCTGTTTACATAACGGCGTGTTTTCCTTGAGTTATGTAACAGCTCTCCTGTTTACATAAGGGCGTGTTTTTCCTTGAGTTATGTAACAGCTCTCCTGTTTACATAAGGGCGTGTTTTCCTTGAGTTATGTAACAGCTCTCCTGTTTACATAAGGGCGTGTTTTTCCTTGAGTTATGTAACAGCTCTCCTGTTTACATAAGGGCGTGTTTTCCTTGAGTTATGTAACAGCTCTCCTGTTTACATAACCTCTCAACCGCTAAGCATCCTGGGAGATGTAGTCCGTTTTCGCTGGTTACCGTTTTCCTCCCCTCGCATGACAGGAATTCTTGACACAGAGCTGCTTTAGAGCCAGAGAACCAAGTCAGCAGAGCCGCTTTAGAGCCAGAGAACCAGGTCTGCAGAGCCGTTGTAGATCCAGAGAGCCAGGTCAGCAGAGCCGCTCTAGAGCCAGAGAACCAGGTCAGCAGAGCTGCTGTAGAACCAGAGAAAGCAGGTCAGTTGAACTGTTTTAGAGCCAGAGAACCCGGTCAGCAGAGGTGATTCAGAGCCAGAGAACCAGGTCAGCAGAGCTGCTTTAGAGCGACAGAACCAGGTCAGCAGAGCTGCTTTAGAGCCATAGAACTAGATCAGCAGAGCTGCTTTAGAGCCATAGAACCAGGTCAGTAGAGCTGCTCTAGAGCCTAAGAACCAGGTCAGCAGAGCTGCTCTAGAACCAGAGAAACCAGGTCAGCAGAGCTGTTTTAGAGGGAGAGAACCAGGTCAGCAGAGCCGTTGTAGAACCAGAGACCCAGGTCAGCAGAGCTGCTCTAGAGCCTAAGAGCCAGGTCAGCAGAGATGCTCTAGAGCCAGAGAACCAGGTCAGCAGAAGTGCATTAGAGCCAGAGTACCAGGTCAGCAGAGCTGCTTTAGAGCTAGATAACCAGGTCAGCAGAGCTGCTTTAGAGCCAGAGAACCAAGTCAGCAGAGCCGCTTTAGAGCCAGAGAACCAGGTCTGCAGAGCCGTTGTAGATCCAGAGAGCCAGGTCAGCAGAGCCGCTCTAGAGCCAGAGAACCAGGTCAGCAGAGCTGCTGTAGAACCAGAGAAAGCAGGTCAGTTGAACTGTTTTAGAGCCAGAGAACCCGGTCAGCAGAGGTGATTCAGAGCCAAAGAACCAGGTCAGCAGAGCTGCTTTAGAGCGACAGAACCAGGTCAGCAGAGCTGCTTTAGAGCCACAGAACTAGATCAGCAGAGCTGCTTTAGAGCCATAGAACCAGGTCAGTAGAGCTGCTGTAGAGCCTAAGAACCAGGTCAGCAGAGCTGCTCTAGAACCAGAGAAACCAGGTCAGCAGAGCTGTTTTAGAGGGAGAGAACCAGGTCAGCAGAGCTGCTTTAGAGCCAGACAACCAGGTTAGCCGAGCCGCTTTACAGCCAGAGAACCAGATCAGCAGAGCTGTTCTAGAACCTAAGAACCAGGTCAGCAGAGCTGCTCTAGAGCCAGAGAACCAAGTCAGCAGAGCTGTTGTAGAGCCAGAGAACCAGGTCAGCAGAGCTGTTGTAGAGCCAGAGACCCAGGTCAGCAGAGCTGCTCTACAGCCTAAGAACCAGGTCAGCAGAGCTGCTCTAGAGCCAGAGAATCAGGTCAACAGAGCTGCTTCAAAGCAAAAGAACCAGGTCAGCAGAACTGCTTTAGAGCCACAGAATAGTTCATGCTTTAGAGTCAGAGAAGCAGGTCAGCAGAGCTGCATCAAAGCCAGAGAACCAGGTCAGCAGATCTGCTTTAGAGCTAGAGAACCAGGTCAGCAGAGCCGCTTTAGAGCCAGAGAACCAGGTCAGCAGAGCCACTTTAGAGCCAGAGAAGCAGGTCAGCAGAGCTGCTTTACTTTAGATCCAGAGAACCACATCAGCAGAGCCGATTTAGAGCCAGAGAACCAGGTCAGCAGAGCTGCTTGAAAGCCAGAGAACTGCTTTAGAGCCATAGAACCAGGTCATGCTTTAGAGTCAGAGAAGCAGGCCAGCAGAGCTGCATCAAAGCCAGAGAACCAGGTCAGCAGATCTGCTTTAGAGCTAGAAAACCAGATCAGCAGAGCTGCTTTAGATCCAGAGAACCACATCAGCAGAGCTGCTGTAGAGCCAGAGAACCAGGTCAGCAGAGCTGTATAGAGCCAGAGAGCCGGGTCAGCAGAGCTGCTTTAGAGCCATATAACCAGGTCAGCAGAGCTGCTTTAGAGCCAGAGAACCAGGTCAGCAGAGCCGTTGTAGAGCTAGAGAACAAAGTCAGCAGAGCTGCTCTAGAGCCTAAGAACCAGGTCAGCAGAGCTGCTTTAGAACCAGAGAACCAGGTCAGCAGAGCTACTTTACAGCCAGAGAACCAGGTCAGCAGAGCTGCTGTAGTGCCAGAGAAACCAGCTCAGCAGACCTGCTTTAGAAGGAGAGAACCAGGTCAGCAGAGCTGCTTTGGAGCCAGAGAACCATGTCAGCAGAGCTGCTTTAGAGCCAGAGAACCAGGTCAGCAGAGCTGCTCTAGAGCCAGAAAACCAGGTCAGCAGAGCTGCTTTAGAGCCAGAGAACCAGGTCAGCAGAGCTGCTTTAAAGAAAGTGAACCAGGTCAGCAGAGCCATTGTAGAGCTAGAGAACCAGGTCAGCAGAGCAGCTCCAGAGCCTAAGAACCAGGTCAGCAGAGCTGCTCTAGAGCCAGAGAACCATGTCAGCAGAGCTGCTCTAGAGCCTAAGAGCCAGGTCAGCAGAGCTGCTCTAGAGCCAGAGAACCAGGTCAGCAGAGCTGCATTAGAGCCAGAGAACCAGGTCATCAGAGCTACTTTACAGCCAGAGAACCAGGTCAGCAGAGCTGCTGTAGTGCCAGAGAAACCAGGTCAGCAGAGCTGCCTTAGAGGGAGAGAACCAGGTCAGAAGAGCTGCTTTAGAGCCCGAGAACGAGGTCAGCAGAGCTGCTTTAGAGCCAGAGAACCAGGTCAGTAGAGCTGCTCTAGAGCCTAAGAACCAGGTCAGCAGAGCTGCTCTAGAGCCAGAGAACAAGGTCAGCAGAGCTGCTGTAGAGCCAGAGAAACCAGGTCAGCAGAGCCGTTGTAGAGCCAGAGACCCAGGTCAGCAGAGCTGCTCTAGAGCCTAAAAACCAGGTCAGCAGAGCTGCTATAGTGACAGAGACCCAGGTCAGCAGAGCTGCTCTAGAGCCTAAAAACCAGGTCAGCAGAGCTGATCTAGAGCCAGAGAACCAAGTCAGCAGAGCCGCTTAAGAGCCAGAGAACCAGGTCAGCAGAGCTGCTTTAGAGCCATAGAACCAGGTCAGCAGAGCTGCTTCAGAGCCAGAGAACCAGGTCAACAGAGCCGTTGTAGAGCCAGAGAACCAGGTCAGCAGAGCTGTTCTAGAGCCTAAGAACCAGGTCAGCAGAGCTGCTCTCAAGCCAGAGAACCAGGTGAGTGTAGATGCTTTAGAACCAGAGAACTAGGTCAGCTGAGCGTCTCTAGAGCCTAAGAACCAGGTCAGCAGAGCTGCTCTCGAGCCAGAGAACCAGGTCAGGAGAGCTGCTTTAGAGCCAGAGAACCCGGTCAGCAGATGTGCTATAGAGAGAGAGAACCAGGTCCGCAGTGGCGCTTTAACGCCAGAGAACCACGTCACCAGAGCTGCTTTACAGCCAGAGAATCAGGTCAGCAGAGCTGCTTTAGAGCCAGAGAACGAGGTCAGCAGAGCTGCTTTAGAGCCAGGGAACCAGGTCAGCAGAGCCGTTGTAGAACCAGAGACCCAGGTCAGCAGAGCTGCTCTAGAGCCTAAGAGCCAGGTCAGCAGAGCTGCTCTAGAGCCAGAGAACCAGGTCAGCAGAGGTGCATTAGAGCCAGAGTACCAGGTCAGCAGAGCTGCTTTAGAGCTAGATAACCAGGTCAGCAGAGCTGCTTTAGAGCCAGAGAACCAAGTCAGCAGAGCCGCTTTAGAACCAGAGAACCAGGTCTGCAGAGCCGTTGTAGATCCAGAGAGCCAGGTCAGCAGAGCCGCTCTAGAGCCAGAGAACCAGGTCAGCAGAGCTGCTGTAGAACCAGAGAAAGCAGGTCAGTTGAACAGTTTTAGAGCCAGAGAACCCGGTCAGCAGAGGTGATTCAGAGCCAGAGAACCAGGTCAGCAGAGCTGCTTTAGAGCGACAGAACCAGGTCAGCAGAGCTGCTCTAGAACCAGAGAAACCAGGTCAGCAGAGCTGTTTTAGAGGGAGAGAACCAGGTCAGCAGAGCTGCTTTAGAGCCAGACAACCAGGTTAGCCGAGCTGCTTTAGAGCCAGAGAACCAGATCAGCAGAGCTGTTCTAGAACCTAAGAACCAGGTCAGCAGAGCTGCTCTAGAGCCAGAGAACCAGGTCAGCAGAGCTGTTGTAGAGCCAGAGAAACCAGGTCAGCAGAGCTGCTTTAGAAGGAGAGAACCTGGTCAGCAGAGCTGCTTTAGAGCCAGAGAACCAGGTCAACAGAGCTGCTTTAGAGGAAGAGAACCAAGTCAGCAGAGCTGCTCTAGACCCAGAGAATCAGGTCAGCAGAGCTGCTTCAAAGCAAGAGAACCAGGTCAGCAGAACTGCTTTAGAGCCACAGAACCAGGTCATGCTTTGGAGCCCGAGAAGCAGGTCAGCAGAGCTGCTTCAAAGCCAGAGAACAAGGTCAGCAGAGCTGCTTTAGAGCCAGAGAACCAGGTCAGCAGATTCACTTTAGAGCCAGAGAACCAGGTCAGCAGAGCCACTGTAGAGCCAGAGAACCAGGTCAGCAGAGCTGCTTTAGAACCAGAGAACCAGGTTAGCAGAGCTGCTTTAGAGCCAGAGAATCAGGTCATCAGAGCTGCTTGAAAGCCAGAGAACCAGGTCAGCAGAGCTGCTTTAGATACAGAGAACCACATCAGCAGAGCTGCTGTAGAGCCAGAGAACTAGGTCAGCAGAGCTGTATAGAGCCAGAGAACCGGGTCAACAGAGCTGCTTTAGAGCCATATAACCAGGTCAGCAGAGCTGCTTAAGAGCCAGAGAACCAGGTCGGCAGATTCATTGTAGAGCCAGAGAACCAGGTCAGCAGAGCTGCTCTAGAGCCTAAGAACCAGGTGAGCAGAGCTGCTTTAGAGCCATAGAACTAGATCAGCAGAGCTGCTTTAGAGCCTTAGAACCAGGTCAGTAGAGCTGCTCTAGAACCAGAGAAACCAGGTCAGCAGAGCTGTTTTAGAGGGGGAGAACCAGGTCAGCAGAGCGGCTTTAGAGCCAGAGAACCAGGTTAGCCGTGCTGCTTTAGAGCCAGAGAACCAGATCAGCACAGCTGTTCTAGAACCTAAGAACCAGGTCAGCAGAGCTGCTCTAGAGCCAGAGAACCAGGTCAGCAGAGCAGTTGTAGAGCCAGAGAAACAGGTCAACAGAGCTGCTTTAGAGCCAGAGAACCAGGTCATGCTTTTTAGCCTTAGAAGCATGTCAGCAGAGCTGCTTCAAAGCCAGAGAAGCAGGTCAGCAGAGCTGCTTTAGAGCCAGAGAACCAGATCAGCAGAGCCGCTTTAGAGCCAGAGAACCAGGTCAGCAGAGCCACTTTAGAGCCAGAGAACCAGGTCAGCAGAGCTGCTGCAGCGCCAGAGAACCATGTCAGACGAGCCGTTGTAGAGCCAGAGAACCAGGTCAACAGAGCTGCTTTAGAGCCAGAGAACCAGGTCATGCTTTGTAGCCTTAGAAGCATGTCAGCAGAGCTGCTTCAAAGCCAGAGAAGCAGGTCAGCAGAGCTGCTTTAGAGCCAGAGAACCAGATCAGCAGAGCCGCTTTAGAGCCAGAGAACCAGGTCAGCAGAGCCACTTTAGAGCCAGAGAACCAGGTCAGCAGAGCTGCTGTAGCGCCAGAGAACCATGTCAGACGAGCCGTTGTAGAGCCAGAGAACCAGGTCAGCAGAGCAGTTGTAAAGCCAGAAAACCAGGTAAGCAGAGCTGCTCTAGAGCCTAAGAACCAGGTCCAGCAGAGCTGCTTTGGAGCCAGGGAACCAGGTCAGCAAACCCTGCTTTAGAGCCAGATAACCAGGTCTGCATAGCCATTGTAAAGCCAGAGAACCGGGTCAACAGAGCTGGTTTAGAGCCATATAACCAGGTCAGCAGAGCTGCTTTAGAGCCAGAGAACCAGGTCAGCAGATTTGTTGTAGAGCCAGAGAACAAGGTCAGCAGAGCTGCTCTAGAGCCTAAGAACCAGGTCAGCAGAGCTACTTTACAGCCAGAGAACCAGGTCAGCAGAGCTGCTGTAGTGCCAGAGAAACCAGGTCAGCAGAGCTGCCTTAGAGGGAGAGAACCAGGTCAGCAGAGCTGCTTTAGAGCCAGAGAACCAGGTCAGCAGAGCTGCTTTAGAGCCAGAGAACCAGGTCAGCAGAGCTGCTGGAGAGCCTGAGGATAAGGTCAGCAGAGCTGCTGTAGCGCCAGAGAACCAGGTCAGCAGAGCCGTTGTAGAGCCAGAGATCCAGGTCAGCAGAGCAGTTGTAAAGCCAGAAAACCAGGTAAGCAGAGCTGCTCTAGAGCCTAAGAAACAGGTCCAGCAGAGCTGCTTTGGAGCCAGGAAACCAGGTCAGCAGAGCTGCTATAGAGTGAGAAAACCAGGTCAGCTGAGCCGCTTTAGTGCCTGAGAACTAGGTCAGCAGAGCTGCTTTAGAGCCATAGAACCAGGTCAGCAGGGCTGCTCTAGAGCCTAAGAACCAGGTCAGCAGAGCTGCTCTAGAGCCTAAGAACCGGGTCAGCAGAGCTGATGTAGAGCCAGAGAACTGGGTCAGCAGAGCTGCTGTAGAGCCAGAGAACAGGGTCAGCAGAGCTGCTTTAGAGCCACAGAACCAGATGAGCAGATTTGCTTTAGAGCCATAGAGGAGCCAGAGAACCAGGTCTGCAGAGCTGTTGTAGAGCAGGAGAAGCAGGTCAGCAGAGCTGCTGTAGAGCCAGAGAACCAGGTCAGCAAACCCTTTGTAGAGCCAGAGAACCAGATCAGCAAAGCTGTTTTAGAGCCAGAGAACCAGGTCAGCAGAGCTGCTTTAGAGCCAGAGAACTAGATCAGCAGAGCTGCTTTAGAGCCATAGAACCAGGTCAGCAGAGCTGCTTTAGAGCCAGAGAACCAGGTCTGCATAGCCGTTGTAAAGCCATAGAACCAGGTCAGCAGAGCTGCTCCAGAGCCTAAGAACCAGGTCAGCAGAGCTGATCTAGAGCCAGAAAATCAGGTCAGCAGAGCTGATTTAGAGCTAGAGAAACAGGTCAGCAGAGCTACTTTAGAGGGAGAGAACCAGATCAGCAGAGCTGCTTTAGAGGGAGAGAACCAGATCAGCAGAGCTGTTTTAGAGCCAGAGAACCAGGTCAGCAGAGCCGTTGTAGAGCCAGAGAACCAGGTCAGCATAGCCGTTGTAGAGCCAGAGAACCAGGTCAGGAGAGTCAATTTAGAGCCAGAAAACCAGGTCAGCAGAGCTGCTTCAGAGCCAGAGAACGTGGTCAGCAGAGCTGCTTTACAGCCAGAGAACCAGGACAGCAGAGCTGCTTTAGAACCAAAGAAACAGGTCTGCAGAGCTGCTTTAGAGCCAGTGAACCAGGTCAGCAGAGCTGCTCTAGAGCCTAAGAACCAGGTCAACAGAGCTGCTTTACAGCCATATAACTAGGTCAGCAGAGCTGCTTTAGAGCCAGAGAACCAGGTCAGCAGATTTGTTGTAGAGCCAGAGAACCAGGTCAGCAGAGCTGCTCTAGAGCCTAAGAACCAGGTCAGCAGAGCTGCTTTAGAGACAGAGAACCAGGTCAGCAGAGCTACTTTACAGCCAGAGAACCAGGTCAGCAGAGCTGCTGTAGTGCCAGAGAAACCAAGTCAGCAGAGCTGCCTTAGAGGGAGAGAACCAGGCAGAAGAGCTGCTTTAGAGCCAGAGAACCAGGTCAGCAGAGCAGCTTTAGAGCCAGAGAACCAGGTCAGCAGAGCTGCTGGAGAGCCTGAGAACCAGGTCAGCAGAGCTGCTGTAGCGCCAGAGAACCAGGTCAGCAGAGCCGTTGTAGAGCCAGAGAACCAGGTCAGCAGAGCAGTTGTAAAGCCAGAAAACGAGGTAAGCAGAGCTGCTCTAGAGCCTAAGAACCAGGTCCAGCAGAGCTGCTTTGGAGCCAGGGATCCAGGTCAGCAGAGATGCTATAGAGGGAGAAAACCAGGTCAGCTGAGCCGCTTTAGAGCCAGAGAACCAGGTCAGCAGAGCTGCTTTAGAGCCATAGAACCAGGTCAGCAGGGCTGCTCTAGAGCCTAAGAACCAGGTCAGCAGAGCTGCTCCAGAGCCTAAGAACCAGGTCAGCAGAGCTGATCTAGAGCCAGAGAATCAGGTCAGCAGAGCTGATTTAGAGCTAGAGAAACAGGTCAGCAGAGCTACTTTAGAGGGAGAAAACCAGATCAGCAGAGCTGCTTTAGAGCCAGAGAACCAGGTCAGCAGAGCTGCTGGAGAGCCTGAGGATAAGGTCAGCAGAGCTGCTGTAGCGCCAGAGAACCAGGTCAGCAGAGCCGTTGTAGAGCCAGAGAACCAGGTCAGCAGAGCAGTTGTAAAGCCAGAAAACCAGGTAAGCAGAGCTGCTCTAGAGCCTAAGAAACAGGTCCAGCAGAGCTGCTTTGGAGCCAGGAAACCAGGTCAGCAGAGCTGCTATAGAGTGAGAAAACCAGGTCAGCTGAGCCGCTTTAGTGCCTGAGAACTAGGTCAGCAGAGCTGCTTTAGAGCCATGGAACCAGGTCAGCAGGGCTGCTCTAGAGCCTAAGAACCAGGTCAGCAGAGCTGCTCTAGAGCCTAAGAACCGGGTCAGCAGAGCTGATGTAGAGCCAGAGAACTGGGTCAGCAGAGCTGCTGTAGAGCCAGAGAACAGGGTCAGCAGAGCTGCTTTAGAGCCACAGAACCAGATGAGCAGATTTGCTTTAGAGCCATAGAGGAGCCAGAGAACCAGGTCTGCAGAGCTGTTGTAGAGCAGGAGAAGCAGGTCAGCAGAGCTGCTGTAGAGCCAGAGAACCAGGTCAGCAAACCCTTTGTAGAGCCAGAGAACCAGATCAGCAAAGCTGTTTTAGAGCCAGAGAACCAGGTCAGCAGAGCTGCTTTAGAGCCAGAGAACTAGATCAGCAGAGCTGCTTTAGAGCCATAGAACCAGGTCAGCAGAGCTGCTTTAGAGCCAGAGAACCAGGTCTGCATAGCCGTTGTAAAGCCAGAGAACCAGGTCAGCAGAGCTGCTCCAGAGCCTAAGAACCAGGTCAGCAGAGCTGATCTAGAGCCAGAAAATCAGGTCAGCAGAGCTGATTTAGAGCTAGAGAAACAGGTCAGCAGAGCTACTTTAGAGGGAGAGAACCAGATCAGCAGAGCTGCTTTAGAGGGAGAGAACCAGATCAGCAGAGCTGTTTTAGAGCCAGAGAACCAGGTCAGCAGAGCCGTTGTAGAGCCAGAGAACCAGGTCAGCATAGCCGTTGTAGAGCCAGAGAACCAGGTCAGGAGAGTCAATTTAGAGCCAGAAAACCAGGTCAGCAGAGCTGCTTCAGAGCCAGAGAACGTGGTCAGCAGAGCTGCTTTACAGCCAGAGAACCAGGACAGCAGAGCTGCTTTAGAACCAAAGAAACAGGTCTGCAGAGCTGCTTTAGAGCCAGTGAACCAGGTCAGCAGAGCTGCTCTAGAGCCTAAGAACCAGGTCAACAGAGCTGCTTTACAGCCATATAACTAGGTCAGCAGAGCTGCTTTAGAGCCAGAGAACCAGGTCAGCAGATTTGTTGTAGAGCCAGAGAACCAGGTCAGCAGAGCTGCTCTAGAGCCTAAGAACCAGGTCAGCAGAGCTGCTTTAGAGACAGAGAACCAGGTCAGCAGAGCTACTTTACAGCCAGAGAACCAGGTCAGCAGAGCTGCTGTAGTGCCAGTGAACCATGTCAGCAGAGCAGTTGTAAAGCCAGAAAACGAGGTAAGCAGAGCTGCTCTAGAGCCTAAGAACCAGGTCCAGCAGAGCTGTTTGGAGCCAGGGATCCAGGTCAGCAGAGATGCTATAGAGGGAGAAAACCAGGTCAGCTGAGCCGCTTTAGAGCCAGAGAACCAGGTCAGCAGAGCTGCTTTAGAGCCATAGAACCAGGTCAGCAGGGCTGCTCTAGAGCCTAAGAACCAGGTCAGCAGAGCTGCTCCAGAGCCTAAGAACCAGGTCAGCAGAGCTGATCTAGAGCCAGAGAATCAGGTCAGCAGAGCTGATTTAGAGCTAGAGAAACAGGTCAGCAGAGCTACTTTAGAGGGAGAAAACCAGATCAGCAGAGCTGCTTTAGAGGGAGAGAACCAGATCAGCAGAGCTGCTTTAGAGCCAGAGAACCAGGTCAGCAGAGCCGATGTAGAGCCAGAGAACCAGGTCAGCATAGCCGTTGTAGAGCCAGAGAACCAGGTCAGGAGAGCCGATTTTGAGCCAGAAAACCAGGTCAGCAGAGCTGCTTCAGAGCCAGAGAACGTGGTCAGCAGAGCTGCTTTACAGCCAGAGAACCAGGACAGCAGAGCTGCTTTAGAACCAAAGAAACAGGTCTGCAGAGCTGCTTTAGAGCCAGAGAACCAGGTCAGCAGAGCAGCTCTAGAGCGTAAGAACCAGGTCAACAGAGCTGCTTTAGAGCCATATAACCAGGTCAGCAGAGCTGCTTTAGAGCCAGAGAACCAGGTCAGCAGATTTGTTGTAGAGCCAGAGAACCAGGTCAGCAGAGCTGCTCTAGAGCCTAAGAACCAGGTCAGCAGAGCTGCCTTAGAGGGAGAGAACCAGGCAGCAGAGCTGCTTTAGAGCCAGAGAACCAGGTCAGCAGAGCAGCTTTAGAGCCAGAGAACCAGGTCAGCAGAGCTGCTGGAGAGCCTGAGAACCAGGTCAGCAGAGCTGCTGTAGTGCCAGAGAACCAGGTCAGCAGAGCCGTTGTAGAGCCAGAGAACCAGGTCAGCAGAGCAGTTGTAAAGCCAGAAAACGAGGTAATCAGAGCTGCTCTAGAGCCTTAGAACCAGGTCCAGCAGAGCTGCTTTGGAGCCAGGGAACCAGGTCAGCAGAGATGCTATAGAGGGAGAAAACCAGGTCAGCTGAGCCACTTTAGCACCAGAGAACCAGGTCAGCAGAGCAGCTTTAGAGCCAGAGACCCAAGTCAGCAGAGCCGCTTAAGAGCCAGAAAACCAGGTCAGCAGAGCTGCTTCAGAGCCAGAGAACGTGGTCAGCAGAGCTGCTTTACAGCCAGAGAACCAGGTCAGCAGAGCTTCTCTAGACCTAAGAACCAGGTCAACAGAGCTGCTTTAGAGCCATATAACCAGGTCAGCAGAGCTGCTTTAGAGCCAGAGAACCAGGTCAGCAGGTTTGTTGTAGAGCCAGAGAACCAGGTCAGCAGAGCTGCTCTAGAGCCTAAGAACCAGGTCAGCAGAGCTGCCATAGAGGGAGAGAGCCAGGTCAGCAGAGCTGCTTTAGAGCCTGAGAACCAGGTCAGCAGAGCAGTTGTAAAGCCAGAAAACCAGGTAAGCAGAGCTGCTCT
This sequence comes from Triturus cristatus, assembly GCF_964204655.1. NCBI lineage: Eukaryota > Metazoa > Chordata > Amphibia > Caudata > Salamandridae > Triturus > Triturus cristatus. Next base: position 1,999,258 of record NW_028187318.1, read on the forward strand.
AGAACGTAAGAACCAGGTCCAGCAGAGCTACTTTGGAGCCAGGGAACCAGGTCAGCAGAGCTGCTATAGAGGGAGAAAACCAGGTCAGCTGAGCCGCTTTAGCGCCAGAGAACCAGGTCAGCAGAGCTGCTTTAGAGCCATAGAACCAGGTCAGCAGGGCTGCTCTAGAGCCTAAGAACCAGGTCAGCAGAGCTGCTCTAGAGCCAGAAAACCAGGTCAGCAAACCCTTTGTAGAGCCAGAGAACCAGATCAGCAAAGCTGTTTTAGAGCCAGAGAACCAGGTCAGCAGAGCTGCCATAGAGGGAGAGAGCCAGGTCAGCAGAGCTGCTTTAGAGCCTGAGAACCAGGTCAGCAGAGCAGTTGTAAAGCCAGAAAACCAGGTAAGCAGAGCTGCTCTAGAACGTAAGAACCAGGTCCAGCAGAGCTACTTTGGAGCCAGGGAACCAGGTCAGCAGAGCTGCTATAGAGTGAGAAAACCAGGTCAGCTGAGCCGCTTTAGCGCCAGAGAACCAGGTCAGCAGAGCTGCTTTAGAGCCATAGAACCAGGTCAGCAGGGCTGCTCTAGAGCCTAAGAACCAGGTCAGCAGAGCTGCTCTAGAGCCTAAGAACCGGGTCAGCAGAGCTGATGTAGAGCCAGAGAACTGGGTCAGCAGAGCTGCTGTAGAGCCAGAGAACCGGGTCAGCAGAGCTGCTTTAGAGCCACAGAACCAGGTGAGCAGAGTTGCTTTAGAGCCATAGAAGAGCCAGAGAACCAGGTCTGCAGAGCCGTTGTAGAGCAGGAGAAGCAGGTCAGCAGAGCTGCTGTAGAGCCAGAGAACCAGGTCAGCAGAGCTGCTCTAGAGCCAGAGAACCAGGTCAGCAGAGGTGCATTAGAGCCAGAGTACCAGGTCAGCAGAGCTGCTTTAGAGCTAGATAACCAGGTCAGCAGAGCTGCTTTAGAGCCAGAGAACCAAGTCAGCAGAGCCGCTTTAGAGCCAGAGAACCAGGTCTGCAGAGCCGTTGTAGATCCAGAGAGCCAGGTCAGCAGAGCCGCTCTAGAGCCAGAGAATCAGGTCAGCAGAGCTGCTGTAGAACCAGAGAAAGCAGGTCAGTTGAACTGTTTTAGAGCCAGAGAACCAGGTCAGCAGAGCTGCTTTAGAGCGACAGAACCAGGTCAGCAGAGCTGCTTTAGAGCCATAGAACTAGATCAGCAGAGCTGCTTTAGAGCCATAGAACCAGGTCAGTAGAGCTGCTCTAGAGCCTAAGAACCAGGTCAGCAGAGCTGCTCTAGAACCAGAGAAACCAGGTCAGCAGAGCTGTTTTAGAGGGAGAGAACCAGGTCAGCAGAGCTGCTTTAGAGCCAGACAACCAGGTTAGGCGAGCTGCTTTAGAGCCAGAGAACCAGATCAGCAGAGCTGTTCTAGAACCTAAGAACCAGGTGAGCAGAGCTGCTCTAGAGCCAGAGAACCAGGTCAGCAGAGCTGTTGTAGAGCCAGAGAAACCAGGTCAGCAGAGCTGCTTTAGAAGGAGAGAACCTGGTCAGCAGAGCTGCTTTAGAGCCAGAGAACCAGGTCAACAGAGCTGCTTTAGAGGGAGAGAACCAAGTCAGCAGAGCTGCTCTAGACCCAGAGAATCAGGTCAGCAGAGCTGCTTCAAAGCAAGAGAACCAGGTCAGCAGAACTGCTTTAGAGCCAAAGAACCAGGTCATGCTTTGGAGCCCGAGAAGCAGGTCAGCAGAGCTGCTTCAAAGCCAGAGAACAAGGTCAGCAGAGCTGCTTTAGAGCCAGAGAACCAGGTCAGCAGAGCAGCTTTAGAGCCAGAGAACCAGGTCAGCAGAGCCACTGTAGAGCCAGAGAACCAGGTCAGCAGAGCTGCTTTAGAACCAGGTCAGCAGATCTGCTTTAGAGCCAGAGAATCAGGTCATCAGAGCTGCTTGAAACCCAGAGAATCAGGTCATCAGAGCTGCTTGAAACCCAGAGAACCGGGTCAGCAGAGCTGCTGTAGAGCCAGTGAACTAGGTCAGCAGAGCTGTATAGAGCCAGAGAACCGGGTCAACAGAGCTGCTTTAGAGCCATATAACCAGGTCAGCAGATCTGCTTTAGAGCCAGAGAACCAGGTCGGCAGATTCGTTGTAGAGCCAGAGAACCAGGTCAGCAGAGCTGCTCTAGAGCCTAAGAACCAGGTCAGCAGAGCTGCTCTAGAACCAGAGAAACCAGGTCAGCAGAGCTGTTTTAGAGGGAGAGAACCAGGTCAGCAGAGCTGCTTTAGAGCCAGACAACCAGGTTAGCCAAGCTGCTTTAGAGCCAGAGAACCAGATCAGCAGAGCTGTTCTAGAACCTAAGAACCAGATCAGCAGAGCCGTTCTAGAACCTAAGAACCAGGTCAGCAGAGCTGCTCTAGAGCCAGAGAACCAGGTCAGCAGAGCTGTTGTAGAGCCAGAGAAACCAGGTCAGCAGAGCTGCTTTAGAAGGAGAGAACCTGGTCAGCAGAGCTGCTTTAGAGCCAGAGAACCAGGTCAACAGAGCTGCTTTAGAAGGAGAGAACCAAGTCAGCAGAGCTGCTCTAGACCCAGAGAATCAGGTCAGCAGAGCTGCTTCAAAGTAAGAGAACCAGGTCAGCAGAACTGCTTTAGAGCCACAGAACCAGGTCATGCTTTGGAGCCCGAGAAGCAGGTCAGCAGAGCTGCTTCAAAGCCAGAGAACAAGGTCAGCAGAGCTGCTTTAGAGCCAGAGAACCAGGTCAGCAAAGCCGCTTTAGAGCCAGAGAACCAGGTCAGCAGAGCCACTGTAGAGCCAGAGAACCAGGTCAGCAGAGTGGCTTTAGAACCAGGTCAGCAGAGCTGCTTTAGAGCCAGAGAATCAGGTCATCAGAGCTGCTTGAAAGCCAGAGAACAAGGTCAGCAGAGCTGCTCTAGAGCCTAAGAACCGGGTCAACAGAGCTGCTCTAGAGGCAGAGAACCGGGTCAGCAGAGCTGCTGTAGAGCCAGAGAACTAGGTCAGCAGAGCTGTATAGAGCCAGAGAACCGGGTCAACAGAGCTGCTTTAGAGCCATATAACCAGGTCAGCAGAGCTGCTTTAGAGCCAGAGAACCAGGTCGGCAGATTCGTTGTAGAGCCAGAGAACCAGGTAAGCAGAGCTGCTCTAGAGCCTAAGAACCAGGTGAGCAGAGCTGCTTTAGAGCCATAGAACTAGATCAGCAGAGCTGCTTTAGAGCCATAGAACCAGGTCAGTAGAGCTGCTCTAGAGCCTAAGAACCAGGTCAGCAGAGCTTTTTTAGAGCCATAGAACTAGATCAGCAGAGCTGCTTTAGAGCCATAGAACCAGGTCAGTAGAGCTGCTCTAGAGCCTAAGAACCAGGTCAGCAGAGCTGCTCTAGAACCAGAGAAACCAGGTCAGCAGAGCTGTTTTAGAGGGAGAGAACCAGGTCAGCAGAGCTGCTTTAGAGCCAGACAACCAGGTTAGGCGAGCTGCTTTAGAGCCAGAGAACCAGATCAGCAGAGCTGTTCTAGAACCTAAGAACCAGGTCAGCAGAGCTGCTCTAGAGCCAGAGAACCAGGTCAGCAGAGCTGTTGTAGAGCCAGAGAAACCAGGTCAGCAGAGCTGCTTTAGAAGGAGAGAACCTGGTCAGCAGAGCTGCTTTAGAGCCAGAGAACCAGGTCAACAGAGCTGCTTTAGAGGGAGAGAACCAAGTCAGCAGAGCTGCTCTAGACCCAGAGAATCAGGTCAGCAGAGCTGCTTCAAAGCAAGAGAACCAGGTCAGCAGAACTGCTTTAGAGCCAAAGAACCAGGTCATGCTTTGGAGCCCGAGAAGCAGGTCAGCAGAGCTGCTTCAAAGCCAGAGAACAAGGTCAGCAGAGCTGCTTTAGAGCCAGAGAACCAGGTCAGCAGAGCAGCTTTAGAGCCAGAGAACCAGGTCAGCAGAGCCACTGTAGAGCCAGAGAACCAGGTCAGCAGAGCTGCTTTAGAACCAGGTCAGCAGATCTGCTTTAGAGCCAGAGAATCAGGTCATTAGAGCTGCTTGAAACCCAGAGAACTGGGTCAGCAGAGCTGCTGTAGAGCCAGTGAACTAGGTCAGCAGAGCTGTATAGAGCCAGAGAACCGGGTCAACAGAGCTGCTTTAGAGCCATATAACCAGGTCAGCAGAGCTGCTTTAGAGCCAGAGAACCAGGTCGGCAGATTCGTTGTAGAGCCAGAGAACCAGGTCAGCAGAGCTGCTCTAGAGCCTAAGAACCAGGTCAGCAGAGCTGCTCTAGAACCAGAGAAACCAGGTCAGCAGAGCTGTTTTAGAGGGAGAGAACCAGGTCAGCAGAGCTGCTTTAGAGCCAGACAACCAGGTTAGCCAAGCTGCTTTAGAGCCAGAGAACCAGATCAGCAGAGCTGTTCTAGAACCTAAGAACCAGATCAGCAGAGCCGTTCTAGAACCTAAGAACCAGGTCAGCAGAGCTGCTCTAGAGCCAGAGAACCAGGTCAGCAGAGCTGTTGTAGAGCCAGAGAAACCAGGTCAGCAGAGCTGCTTTAGAAGGAGAGAACCTGGTCAGCAGAGCTGCTTTAGAGCCAGAGAACCAGGTCAACAGAGCTGCTTTAGAGTGAGAGAACCAAGTCAGCAGAGCTGCTCTAGACCCAGAGAATCAGGTCAGCAGAGCTGCTTCAAAGTAAGAGAACCAGGTCAGCAGAACTGCTTTAGAGCCACAGAACCAAGTCATGCTTTGGAGCCCGAGAAGCAGGTCAGCAGAGCTGCTTCAAAGCCAGAGAACAAGGTCAGCAGAGCTGCTTTAGAGCCAGAGAACCAGGTCAGCAAAGCCGCTTTAGAGCCAGAGAACCAGGTCAGCAGAGCCACTGTAGAGCCAGAGAACCAGGTCAGCAGAGTGGCTTTAGAACCAGGTCAGCAGAGCTGCTTTAGAGCCAGAGAATCAGGTCATCAGAGCTGCTTGAAAGCCAGAGAACAAGGTCAGCAGAGCTGCTCTAGAGCCTAAGAACCGGGTCAACAGAGCTGCTCTAGAGGCAGAGAACCGGTCAGCAGAGCTACTGTAGAGCCAGAGAACTAGGTCAGCAGAGCTGTATAGAGCCAGAGAACCGGGTCAACAGAGCTGCTTTAGAGCCATATAACCAGGTCAGCAGAGCTGCTTTAGAGCCAGAGAACCAGGTCGGCAGATTCGTTGTAGAGCCAGAGAACCAGGTCAGCAGAGCTGCTCTAGAGCCTAAGAACCAGGTGAGCAGAGCTGCTTTAGAGCCATAGAACTAGATCAGCAGAGCTGCTTTAGAGCCATAGAACCAGGTCAGTAGAGCTGCTCTAGAACCAGAGAAACCAGGTCAGCAGAGCTTTTTTAGAGGGGGAGAACCAGGTCAGCAGAGCTGCTTTAGAGCCAGAGAACCAGGTTAGCCGTGCTGCTTTAGAGCCAGAGAACCAGATCAGCACAGCTGTTCTAGAACCTAAGAACCAGTTCAGCAGAGCTGCTCTAGAGCCAGAGAACCAGGTCAGCAGAGCAGTTGTAGAGCCAGAGAAACCAGGTCAGCAGAGCTGCTTTAGAAGGAGAGAACCTGGTCAGCAGAGCTGCTTTAGAGCCATAGAAATAGGTCAACAGAGCTGCTTTAGAGCCAGAGAACCAGGTCATGCTTTGTAGCCTTAGAAGCAGGTCAGCAGAGCTGCTTCAAAGCCAGAGAAGCAGGTCAGCAGAGCTGCTTTAGAGCCAGAGAACCAGGTCAGCAGAGCCACTTTAGAGCCAGAGAACCAGGTCAGCAGAGCCACTTTAGAGCCAGAGAACCAGGTCAGCAGAGCTGCTTTAGAACCAGAGAACCAGGTCAGCAGAGCCGCTTTACAGCCAGAGAACCAGGTCAGCAGAGCTGGTTGAAAGCCAGAGAACAAGGTCAGCAGAGCTGCTCTAGAGCCTAAGAACTGGTTCAACAGAGCTGCTCTAGAGGGAGAAAACCAGGTCAGCTGAGCCGCTTTAGCGCCAGAGAACCAGGTCAGCAGAGCTGCTTTAGAGCCATAGAACCGGGTCAACAGAGCTGCTTTAGAGCCATATAACCAGGTCAGCAGAGCTGCTTTAGAGCCAGAGAACCAGGTCAGCAGATTTGTTGTAGAGCCAGAGAACCAGGTCAGCAGAGCTGCTCTAGAGCCTAAGAACCAGGTCAGCAGAGCTACTTTACAGCCAGAGAACCAGGTCAGCAGAGCTGCTGTAGTGCCAGAGAAACCAGGTCAGAAGAGCTGCCTTAGAGGGAGAGAACCAGGTCAGCAGAGCTGCTTTAGAGCCAGAGAACCAGGTCAGCAGAGCTGCTTTAGAGCCAGAGAACCAGGTCAGCAGAGCTGCTGGAGAGCCTTAGAACCAGGTCAGCAGAGCTGCTGTAGCGCCAGAGAACCAGGTCAGCAGAGCCGTTGTAGAGCCAGAGAACCAGGTCAGCAGAGCAGTTGTAAAGCCAGAAAACCAGGTAAGCAGAGCTGCTCTAGAGCCTAAGAACCAGGTCCAGCAGACCTGCTTTGGAGCCAGGGAACCAGGTCAGCAGAGCTGCTATAGAGGGAGAAAACCAGGTCAGCTGAGCCGCTTTAGCGCCAGAGAACCAGGTCAGCAGAGCTGCTTTAGAGCCATAGAACCAGGTCAGCAAGGCTGCTCTAGAGCCTAACAACCAGGTCAGCAGAGCTGCTCTAGAGCCAGAAAACCAGGTCAGCTAACCCTTTGTAGAGCCAGAGAACCAGATCAGCAAAGCTGTTTTAGAGCCAGAGAACCAGGTCAGCAGAGCTGCTTTAGAGCCAGAGAACTAGATCAGCAGAGCTGCTTTAGAGCCATAGAACCAGGTCAGCAGATCTGCTTTAGAGCCAGATAACCAGGTCTGCATAGCCATTGTAAAGCCAGAAAACCGGGTCAACAGAGCTGGTTTAGAGCCATATAACCAGGTCAGCAGAGCTGCTTTAGAGCCAGAGAACCAGGTCAGCAGATTTGTTGTAGAGCCAGAGAACCAGGTCAGCAGAGCTGCTCTAGAGCCTAAGAACCAGGTCAGCAGAGCTACTTTACAGCCAGAGAACCAGGCCAGCAGAGCTGCTGTAGTGCCAGAGAAACCAGGTCAGCAGAGCTGCCTTAGAGGGAGAGAACCAGGTCAGCAGAGCTGCTTTAGAGCCAGAGAACCAGGTCAGCAGAGCTGCATTAGAGCCAGAGAACCAGGTCAGCAGAGCTGCTGGAGAGCCTGAGAACAAGGTCAGCAGAGCTGCTGTAGCGCCAGAGAACCAGGTCAGCAGAGCCGTTGTAGAGCCAGAGAACCAGGTCAGCAGAGCAGTTGTAAAGCCAGAAAACCAGGTAAGCAGAGCTGCTCTAGAGCCTAAGAACCAGGTCCAGCAGAACTGCTTTGGAGCCAGGAAACCAGGTCAGCAGAGCTGCTATAGAGGGAGAAAACCAGGTCAGCTGAGCCGCTTTAGCGCCAGAGAACTAGGTCAGCAGAGCTGCTTTAGAGCCATAGAACCAGGTCAGCAGGGCTGCTCTAGAGCCTAAGAACCAGGTCAGCAGATCTGCTCTAGAGCCTAAGAACCGGGTCAGCAGAGCTGATGTAGAGCCAGAGAGGAGCCAGAGAACCAGGTCTGCAGAGCCGTTGTAGAGCAGGAGAAGCAGGTCAGCAGAGCTGATGTAGAGCCAGAGAACCAGGTCAGCAAACCCTTTGTAGAGCCAGAGAACCAGATCAGCAAAGCTGTTTTAGAGCCAGAGAACCAGGTCAGCAGAGCTGCTTTAGAGCCAGAGAACTAGATCAGCAGAGCTGCTTTAGAGCCATAGAACCAGATCAGCAGAGCTGCTTTAGAGCCAGAGAACCAGGTCTGCATAGCCGTTGTAAAGCCAGAGAACCAGGTCAGCAGAGCTGCTCCAGAGCCTAAGAACCAGGTCAGTAGAGCTGATCTAGAGCCAGAGAATCAGGTCAGCAGAGCTGATTTAGAGCTAGAGAAACAGGTCAGCAGAGCTACTTTAGAGGGAGAGAACCAGATCAGCAGAGCTGCTTTAGAGGGAGAGAACCAGATCAGCAGAGCTGCTTTAGAGCCAGAGAACCAGGTCAGCATAGCCGTTGTGGAGCCAGAGAACCAGGTCAGGAGAGCCAATTTAGAGCCAGAAAACCAGGTCAGCAGAGCTGCTTCAGAGCCAGAGAACGTGGTCAGCAGAGCTGCTTTACAGCCAAAGAACCAGGACAGCAGAGCTGCTTTAGAACCAAAGAAACAGGTCTGCAGAGCTGCTTTAGAGCCAGAGAACGAGGTCAGCAGAGCTGCTCTAGAGCCTAAGAACCAGGTCAACAGAGCTGCTTTACAGCCATATAACCAGGTCAGCAGAGCTGCTTTAGAGCCAGAGAACCAGGTCAGCAGATTTGTTGTAGAGCCAGAGAACCAGGTCTGCAGAGCTGCTCTACAGCCTAAGAACCAGGTCAGCAGAGCTGCTTTAGAGACAGAGAACCAGGTCAGCAGAGCTACTTTACAGCCAGAGAACCAGGTCAGCAGAGCTGCTGTAGTGCCAGAGAAACCAGGTCAGCAGAGCTGCCTTAGAGGGAGAGAACCAGGCAGAAGAGCTGCTTTAGAGCCAGAGAACCAGGTCAGCAGAGCAGCTTTAGAGCCAGAGAACCAGGTCAGCAGAGCTGCTAGAGAGCCTGAGAACCAGGTCAGCAGAGCTGCTGTAGCGCCAGAGAACCAGGTCAGCAGAGCCGTTGTAGAGCCAGAGAACCAAGTCAGCAGAGCAGTTGTAAAGCCAGAAAACCAGGTAAGCAGAGCTGCTGTAGAGCCTAAGAACCAGGTCCAGCAGAGCTGCTTTGGAGCCAGGGAACCAGGTCAGCAGAGCTGCTATAGAGGGAGAAAACCAGGTCAGCTGAGCCGCTTTAGCGCCAGAGAACCAGGTCAGCAGAGCTGCTTTAGAGCCATAGAACCAGGTCTGTAGAGCTGCTCTAGAGCCTAAGAACCAGGTCAGCAGAGCTGCTCTAGAACCAGAGAAACCAGGTCAGCAGAGCTGTTTTAGAGGGAGAGAACCAGGTCAGCAGAGCTGCTTTAGAGCCAGACAACCAGGTTAGCCGAGCTGCTTTAGAGCCAGAGAACCAGATCAGCAGAGCTGTTCTAGAACCTAAGAACCAGGTCAGCAGAGCTGCTCTAGAGCCAGAGAACCAGGTCAGCAGAGCTGTTGTAGAGCCAGAGAAACCAGGTCAGCAGAGCTGCTTTAGAAGGAGAGAACCTGGTCAGAAGAGCTGCTTTAGAGCCAGAGAACCAGGTCAACAGAGCTGCTTTAGAGGGAGAGAACCAAGTCAGCAGAGCTGCTCTAGACCCAGAGAATCAGGTCAGCAGAGCTGCTTCAAAGCAAGAGAACCAGGTCAGCAGAACTGCTTTAGAGCCAAAGAACCAGGTCATGCTTTGGAGCCCGAGAAGAAGGTCAGCAGAGCTGCTTCAAAGCCAGAGAACAAGGTCAGCAGAGCTGCTTTAGAGCCAGAGAACCAGGTCAGCAGAGCCGCTTTAGAGCCAGAGAACCAGGTCAGCAGAGCCACTGTAGAGCCAGAGAACCAGGTCAGCAGAGCTGCTTTAGAACCAGGTCAGCAGAGCTGCTTTAGAGCCAGAGAATCAGGTCATCAGAGCTGCTTGAAACCCAGAGAACCGGGTCAGCAGAGCTGCTGTAGAGCCAGAGAACTATGTCAGCAGAGCTGTATAGAGCCAGAGAACCGGGTCAACAGAGCTGCTTTAGAGCCATATAACCAGGTCAGCAGAGCTGCTCTAGAGCCAGAGAACCAGGTCGGCAGATTCGTTGTAGAGCCAGAGAACCAGGTCAGCAGAGCTGCTCTAGAGCCTAAGAACCAGGTCAGCAGAGCTGCTCTAGAACCAGAGAAACCAGGTCAGCAGAGCTGTTTTAGAGGGAGAGAACCAGGTCAGCAGAGCTGCTTTAGAGCCAGACAACCAGGTTAGCCAAGCTGCTTTAGAGCCAGAGAACCAGATCCGCAGAGCTGTTCTAGAACCTAAGAACCAGGTCAGCAGAGCTGCTCTAGAGCCAGAGAACCAGGTCAGCAGAGCTGTTGTAGAGCCAGAGAAACCAGGTCAGCAGAGCTGCTTTAGAAGGAGAGAACCTGGTCAGCAGAGCTGCTTTAGAGCCAGAGAACCAGGTCAACAGAGCTGCTTTAGAGGGAGAGAACCAAGTCAGCAGAGCTGCTCTAGACCCAGAGAATCAGGTCAGCAGAGCTGCTTCAAAGTAAGAGAACCAGGTCAGCAGAACTGCTTTAGAGCCAAAGAACCAAGTCATGCTTTGGAGCCCGAGAAGCAGGTCAGCAGAGCTGCTTCAAAGCCAGAGAACAAGGTCAGCAGAGCTGCTTTAGAGCCAGAGAACCAGGTCAGCAGAGCCGCTTTAGAGCCAGAGAACCAGGTCAGCAGAGCCACTGTAGAGCCAGAGAACCAGGTCAGCAGAGCTGCTTTAGAACCAGGTCAGCAGAGCTGCTTTAGAGCCAGAGAATCAGGTCATCAGAGCTGCTTGAAAGCCAGAGAACAAGGTCAGCAGAGCTGCTCTAGAGCCTAAGAACCGGGTCAACAGAGCTGCTCTAGAGGCAGAGAACCGGGTCAGCAGAGCTGCTGTAGAGCCAGAGAACTAGGTCAGCAGAGCTGTATAGAGCCAGAGAACCGGGTCAACAGAGCTGCTTTAGAGCCATATAACCAGGTCAGCAGAGCTGCTTTAGAGCCAGAGAACCAGGTCGGCAGATTCGTTGTAGAGCCAGAGAACCAGGTCAGCAGAGCTGCTCTAGAGCCTAAGAACCAGGTGAGCAGAGCTGCTTTAGAGCCATAGAACTAGATCAGCAGAGCTGCTTTAGAGCCATAGAACCAGGTCAGTAGAGCTGCTCTAGAACCAGAGAAACCAGGTCAGCAGAGCTTTTTTAGAGGGGGAGAACCAGGTCAGCAGAGCTGCTTTAGTGCCAGAGAACCAGGTTAGCCGTGCTGCTTTAGAGCCAGAGAACCAGATCAGCACAGCTGTTCTAGAACCTAAGAACCAGTTCAGCAGAGCTGCTCTAGAGCCAGAGAACCAGGTCAGCAGAGCAGTTGTAGAGCCAGAGAAACCAGGTCAGCAGAGCTGCTTTAGAAGGAGAGAACCTGGTCAGCAGAGCTGCTTTAGAGCCAGAGAAACAGGTCAACAGAGCTGCTTTAGAGCCAGAGAACCAGGTCATGCTTTGTAGCCTTAGAAGCAGGTCAGCAGAGCTGCTTCAAAGCCAGAGAAGCAGGTCAGCAGAGCTGCTTTAGAGCCAGAGAACCAGGTCAGCAGAGCCTCTTTAGAGCCAGAGAACCAGGTCAGCAGAGCCACTTTAGAGCCAGAGAACCAGGTCAGCAGAGCTGCTTTAGAACCAGAGAACCAGGTCAGCAGAGCCGCTTTACAGCCAGAGAACCAGGTCAGCAGAGCTGGTTGAAAGCCAGAGAACAAGGTCAGCAGAGCTGCTCTAGAGCCTAAGAACTGGTTCAACAGAGCTGCTCTAGAGGCAGAGAACCGGGTCAGCAGAGCTGCTGTAGAGCCAGAGAACCAGGTCAGCAGAGCTGTATAGAGCCAGAGAACCGGGTCAACAGAGCTGCTTTAGAGCCATATAACCAGGTCAGCAGAGCTGCTTTAGAGCCAGAGAACCAGGTCAGCAGATTTGTTGTAGAGCCAGAGAACCAGGTCAGCAGAGCTGCTCTAGAGCCTAAGAACCAGGTCAGCAGAGCTACTTTACAGCCAGAGAACCAGGTCAGCAGAGCTGCTGTAGTGCCAGAGAAACCAGGTCAGAAGAGCTGCCTTAGAGGGAGAGAACCAGGTCAGCAGAGCTGCTTTAGAGCCAGAGAACTAGGTCAGCAGAGCGGCTTTAGAGCCAGAGAACCAGGTCAGCAGAGCTGCTGGAGAGCCTGAGAACCAGGTCAGCAGAGCTGCTGTAGCGCCAGAGAAGCAGGTCAGCAGAGCCGTTGTATAGCCAGAGAACCAGGTCAGCAGAGCAGTTGTAAAGCCAGAAAACCAGGTAAGCAGAGCTGCTCTAGAGCCTAAGAACCAGGTCCAGCAGAGCTGCTTTGGAGCCAGGGAACCAGGTCAGCAGAGCTGCTATAGAGGGAGAAAACCAGGTCATCTGAGCCGCTTTAGCGCCAGAGAACCAGGTCAGCAGAGCTGCTTTAGAGCCATAGAACCAGGTCAGCAGGGCTGCTCTAGAGCCTAAGAACCAGGTCAGCAGAGCTGCTCTAGAGCCAGAAAACCAGGTCAGCAAACCCTTTGTAGAGCCAGAGAACCAGATCAGCAAAGCTGTTTTAGAGCCAGAGAACCAGGTCAGCAGAGCTGCTTTAGAGCCAGAGAACTAGATCAGCAGAGCTGCTTTAGAGCCATAGAACCAGGTCAGCAGATCTGCTTTAGAGCCAGATAACCAGGTCTGCATAGCCATTGTAAAGCCAGAAAACCGGGTCAACAGAGCTGGTTTAGAGCCATATAACCAGGTCAGCAGAGCTGCTTTAGAGCCAGAGAACCAGGTCAGCAGATTTGTTGTAGAGCCAGAGAACCAGGTCAGCAGAGCTGCTCTAGAGCCTAAGAACCAGGTCAGCAGAGCTACTTTACAGCCAGAGAACCAGGCCAGCAGAGCTGCTGTAGTGCCAGAGAAACCAGGTCAGCAGAGCTGCCTTAGAGGGAGAGAACCAGGTCAGCAGAGCTGCTTAGGGGCCAGAGAACCAGGTCAGCAGAGCTGCTTTAGAGCCAGAGAACCAGGTCAGCAGAGCTGCTGGAGCGCCAGAGAACCAGGTCAGCAGAGCTGTTGTAGAGCCAGAGAACCAGGTCAGCAGAGCAGTTGTAAAGCCAGAAAACCAGGTAAGCAGAGCTGCTTTGGAGCCAGGAAACCAGGTCAGCAGAGCTGCTATAGAGGGAGAAAACCAGGTCAGCTGAGCCGCTTTAGCGCCAGAGAACTAGGTCAGCAGAGCTGCTTTAGAGCCATAGAACCAGGTCAGCAGGGCTGCTCTAGAGCCTAAGAACCAGGTCAGCAGAGCTGCTCTAGAGCCTAAGAACCGGGTCAGCAGAGCTGATGTAGAGCCAGAGAACTGGGTCAGCAGAGCTGCTGTAGAGCCAGAGAACAGGGTCAGCAGAGCTGCTTTAGAGCCACAGAACCAGATGAGCAGAGTTGCTTTAGAGCCATAGAGGAGCCAGAGAACCAGGTCTGCAGAGCCGTTGTAGAGCAGGAGAAGCAGGTCAGCAGAGCTGATGTAGAGCCAGAGAACCAGGTCAGCAAACCCTTTGTAGAGCCAGAGAACCAGATCAGCAAAGCTGTTTTAGAGCCAGAGAACCAGGTCAGCAGAGCTGCTTTAGAGGCAGAGAACTAGATCAGCAGAGCTGCTTTAGAGCCATAGAACCAGGTCAGCAGAGCTGCTTTAGAGCCAGAGAACCAGGTCTGCATAGCCGTTGTAAAGCCAGAGAACCAGGTCAGCAGAGCTGCTCCAGAGCCTAAGAACCAGGTCAGCAGAGCTGATCTAGAGCCAGAGAATCAGGTCAGCAGAGCTGATTTAGAGCTAGAGAAACAGGTCAGCAGAGCTACTTTAGAGGGAGAGAACCAGATCAGCAGAGCTGCTTTAGAGGGAGAGAACCAGATCAGCAGAGCTGCTTTAGAGCCAGAGAACCAGGTCAGCATAGCCGTTGTAGAGCCAGAGAACCAGGTCAGGAGAGCCAATTTAGAGCCAGAAAACCAGGTCAGCAGAGCTGCTTCAGAGCCAGAGAACGTGGTCAGCAGAGCTGCTTTACAGCCAGAGAACCAGGACAGCAGAGCTGCTTTAGAACCAAAGAAACAGGTCTGCAGAGCTGCTTTAGAGCCAGAGAACGAGGTCAGCAGAGCTGCTCTAGAGTCTAAGAACCAGGTCAACAGAGCTGCTTTACAGCCATATAACCAGGTCAGCAGAGCTGCTTTAGAGCCAGAGAACCAGATCAGCAGATTTGTTGTAGAGCCAGAGAACCAGGTCTGCAGAGCTGCTCTACAGCCTAAGAACCAGGTCAGCAGAGCTGCTTTAGAGACAGAGAACCAGGTCAGCAGAGCTACTTTACAGCCAGAGAACCAGGTCAGCAGAGCTGCTGTAGTGCCAGAGAAACCAGGTCAGCAGAGCTGCCTTAGAGGGAGAGAACCAGGCGAAGAGCTGCTTTAGAGCCAGAGAACCAGGTCAGCAGAGCAGCTTTAGAGCCAGAGAACCAGGTCAGTAGAGCTGCTAGAGAGCCTGAGAACCAGGTCAGCAGAGCTGCTGTAGCGCCAGAGAACCAGGTCAGCAGAGCCGTTGTAGAGCCAGAGAACCAGGTCAGCAGAGCAGTTGTAAAGCCAGAAAACCAGGTAAGCAGAGCTGCTCTAGAGCCTAAGAACCAGGTCCATCAGAGCTGCTTTGGAGCAAGGGAACCAGGTCAGCAGAGCTGCTATAGAGGGAGAAAACCAGGTCAGCTGAGCCGCTTTAGCGCCAGAGAACCAGGTCAGCAGAGCTGCTTTAGAGCCATAGAACCAGGTCAGCAGGGCTGCTCTAGAGCCTAAGAACCAGGTCAGCAGTGCTGCTCTAGAGCCAGAGAACCAGGTCAGCAAACACTTTGTAGAGCCAGAGAACCAGATCAGAAAAGCTGTTTTAGAGCCAGAGAACCAGGTCAGCAGAGCTGCTTTAGAGCCAGAGAACTAGATCAGCAGAGCTGCTTTAGAGCCATAGAACCAGGTCAGCAGATCTGCTTTAGAGCCAGATAACCAGGTCTGCATAGCCATTGTAAAGCCAGAGAACTGGGTCAACAGAGCTGGTTTAGAGCCATATAACCAGGTCAGCAGAGCTGCTTTAGAGCCAGAGAACCAGGTCAGCAGATTTGTTGTAGAGCCAGAGAACCAGGTCAGCAGAGCTGCTCTAGAGCCTAAGAACCAGGTCAGCAGAGCTACTTTACAGCCAGAGAACCAGGCCAGCAGAGCTGCTGCAGTGCCAGAGAAACCAGGTCAGCAGAGCTGCCTTAGAGGGAGAGAACCAGGTCAGCAGAGCTGCTTTAGAGCCAGAGAACCAGGTCAGCAGAGCTGCATTAGAGCCAGAGAACCAGGTCAGCAGAGCTGCTGGAGAGCCTGAGAACAAGGTCAGCAGAGCTGCTGTAGCGCCAGAGAACCAGGTCAGCAGAGCCGTTGTAGAGCCAGAGAACCAGGTCAGCAGAGCAGTTGTAAAGCCAGAAAACCAGGTAAGCAGAGCTGCTCTAGAGCCTAAGAACCAGGTCCAGCAGAACTGCTTTGGAGCCAGGAAACCAGGTCAGCAGAGCTGCTATAGAGGGAGAAAACCAGGTCAGCTGAGCCGCTTTAGCGCCAGAGAACTAGGTCAGCAGAGCTGCTTTAGAGCCATAGAACCAGGTCAGCAGGGCTGCTCTAGAGCATAAGAACCAGGTCAGCAGAGCTGCTCTAGAGCCTAAGAACCGGGTCAGCAGAGCTGATGTAGAGCCAGAGAGGAGCCAGAGAACCAGGTCTGCAGAGCCGTTGTAGAGCAGGAGAAGCAGGTCAGCAGAGCTGATGTAGAGCCAGAGAACCAGGTCAGCAAACCCTTTGTAGAGCCAGAGAACCAGATCAGCAAAGCTGTTTTAGAGCCAGAGAACCAGGTCAGCAGAGCTGCTTTAGAGCCAGAGAACTAGATCAGCAGAGCTGCTTTAGAGCCATAGAACCAGGTCAGCAGAGCTGCTTTAGAGCCAGAGAACCAGGTCTGCATAGCCGTTGTAAAGCCAGAGAACCAGGTCAGCAGAGCTGCTCCAGAGCCTAAGAACCAGGTCAGTAGAGCTGATCTAGAGCCAGAGAATCAGGTCAGCAGAGCTGATTTAGAGCTAGAGAAACAGGTCAGCAGAGCTACTTTAGAGGGAGAGAACCAGATCAGCAGAGCTGCTTTAGAGGGAGAGAACCAGATCAGCAGAGCTGCTTTAGAGCCAGAGAACCAGGTCAGCATAGCCGTTGTGGAGCCAGAGAACCAGGTCAGGAGAGCCAATTTAGAGCCAGAAAACCAGGTCAGCAGAGCTGCTTCAGAGCCAGAGAACGTGGTCAGCAGAGCTGCTTTACAGCCAAAGAACCAGGACAGCAGAGCTGCTTTAGAACCAAAGAAACAGGTCTGCAGAGCTGCTTTAGAGCCAGAGAACGAGGTCAGCAGAGCTGCTCTAGAGCCTAAGAACCAGGTCAACAGAGCTGCTTTACAGCCATATAACCAGGTCAACAGAGCTGCTTTAGAGCCAGAGAACCAGGTCAGCAGATTTGTTGTAGAGCCAGAGAACCAGGTCTGCAGAGCTGCTCTACAGCCTAAGAACCAGGTCAGCAGAGCTGCTTTAGAGACAGAGAACCAGGTCAGCAGAGCTACTTTACAGCCAGAGAACCAGGTCAGCAGAGCTGCTGTAGTGCCAGAGAAACCAGGTCAGCAGAGCTGCCTTAGAGGGAGAGAACCAGGCAGAAGAGCTGCTTTAGAGCCAGAGAACCAGGTCAGCAGAGCAGCTTTAGAGCCAGAGAACCAGGTCAGCAGAGCTGCTAGAGAGCCTGAGAACCAGGTCAGCAGAGCTGCTGTAGCGCCAGAGAACCAGGTCAGCAGAGCCGTTGTAGAGCCAGAGAACCAAGTCAGCAGAGCAGTTGTAAAGCCAGAAAACCAGGTAAGCAGAGCTGCTTTAGAGCCTAAGAACCAGGTCCAGCAGAGCTGCTTTGGAGCCAGGGAACCAGGTCAGCAGAGCTGCTATAGAGGGAGAAAACCAGGTCAGCTGAGCCGCTTTAGCGCCAGAGAACCAGGTCAGCAGAGCTGCTTTAGAGCCATAGAACCAGGTCTGTAGAGCTGCTCTAGAGCCTAAGAACCAGGTCAGCAGAGCTGCTCTAGAACCAGAGAAACCAGGTCAGCAGAGCTGTTTTAGAGGGAGAGAACCAGGTCAGCAGAGCTGCTTTAGAGCCAGACAACCAGGTTAGCCGAGCTGCTTTAGAGCCAGAGAACCAGATCAGCAGAGCTGTTCTAGAACCTAAGAACCAGGTCAGCAGAGCTGCTCTAGAGCCAGAGAACCAAGTCAGCAGAGCTGTTGTAGAGCCAGAGAAACCAGGTCAGAAGAGCTGCTTTAGAAGGAGAGAACCTGGTCAGCAGAGCTGCTTTAGAGCCAGAGAACCAGGTCAACAGAGCTGCTTTAGAGGGAGAGAACCAAGTCAGCAGAGCTGCTCTAGACCCAGAGAATCAGGTCAGCAGAGCTGCTTCAAAGCAAGAGAACCAGGTCAGCAGAACTGCTTTAGAGCCAAAGAACCAGGTCATGCTTTGGAGCCCGAGAAGCAGGTCAGCAGAGCTGCTTCAAAGCCAGAGAACAAGGTCAGCAGAGCTGCTTTAGAGCCAGAGAACCAGGTCAGCAGAGCCGCTTTAGAGCCAGAGAACCAGGTCAGCAGAGCCACTGTAGAGCCAGAGAACCAGGTCAGCAGAGCTGCTTTAGAACCAGGTCAGCAGAGCTGCTTTAGAGCCAGAGAATCAGGTCATCAGAGCTGCTTGAAACCCAGAGAACCGGGTCAGCAGAGCTGCTGTAGAGCCAGAGAACTATGTCAGCAGAGCTGTATAGAGCCAGAGAACCGGGTCAACAGAGCTGCTTTAGAGCCATATAACCAGGTCAGCAGAGCTGCTCTAGAGCCAGAGAACCAGGTCGGCAGATTCGTTGTAGAGCCAGAGAACCAGGTCAGCAGAGCTGCTCTAGAGCCTAAGAACCAGGTCAGCAGAGCTGCTCTAGAACCAGAGAAACCAGGTCAGCAGAGCTGTTTTAGAGGGAGAGAACCAGGTCAGCAGAGCTGCTTTAGAGCCAGACAACCAGGTTAGCCAAGCTGCTTTAGAGCCAGAGAACCAGATCCGCAGAGCTGTTCTAGAACCTAAGAACCAGGTCAGCAGAGCTGCTCTAGAGCCAGAGAACCAGGTCAGCAGAGCTGTTGTAGAGCCAGAGAAACCAGGTCAGCAGAGCTGCTTTAGAAGGAGAGAACCTGGTCAGCAGAGCTGCTTTAGAGCCAGAGAACCAGGTCAACAGAGCTGCTTTAGAGGGAGAGAACCAAGTCAGCAGAGCTGCTCTAGACCCAGAGAATCAGGTCAGCAGAGCTGCTTCAAAGTAAGAGAACCAGGTCAGCAGAACTGCTTTAGAGCCAAAGAACCAAGTCATGCTTTGGAGCCCGAGAAGCAGGTCAGCAGAGCTGCTTCAAAGCCAGAGAACAAGGTCAGCAGAGCTGCTTTAGAGCCAGAGAACCAGGTCAGCAGAGCCGCTTTAGAGCCAGAGAACCAGGTCAGCAGAGCCACTGTAGAGCCAGAGAACCAGGTCAGCAGAGCTGCTTTAGAACCAGGTCAGCAGAGCTGCTTTAGAGCCAGAGAATCAGGTCATCAGAGCTGCTTGAAAGCCAGAGAACAAGGTCAGCAGAGCTGCTCTAGAGCCTAAGAACCGGGTCAACAGAGCTGCTCTAGAGGCAGAGAACCGGGTCAGCAGAGCTGCTGTAGAGCCAGAGAACTAGGTCAGCAGAGCTGTATAGAGCCAGAGAACCGGGTCAACAGAGCTGCTTTAGAGCCATATAACCAGGTCAGCAGAGCTGCTTTAGAGCCAGAGAACCAGGTCGGCAGATTCGTTGTAGAGCCAGAGAACCAGGTCAGCAGAGCTGCTCTAGAGCCTAAGAACCAGGTGAGCAGAGCTGCTTTAGAGCCATAGAACTAGATCAGCAGAGCTGCTTTAGAGCCAGAGAACCAGGTCAGTAGAGCTGCTCTAGAACCAGAGAAACCAGGTCAGCAGAGCTTTTTTAGAGGGGGAGAACCAGGTCAGCAGAGCTGCTTTAGAGCCAGAGAACCAGGCTAGCCGTGCTGCTTTAGAGCCAGAGAACCAGATCAGCACAGCTGTTCTAGAACCTAAGAACCAGTTCAGCAGAGCTGCTCTAGAGCCAGAGAACCAGGTCAGCAGAGCAGTTGTAGAGCCAGAGAAACCAGGTCAGCAGAGCTGCTTTAGAAGGAGAGAACCTGGTCAGCAGAGCTGCTTTAGAGCCAGAGAAACAGGTCAACAGAGCTGCTTTAGAGCCAGAGAACCAGGTCATGCTTTGTAGCCTTAGAAACAGGTCAGCAGAGCTGCTTCAAAGCCAGAGAAGCAGGTCAGCAGAGCTGCTTTAGAGCCAGAGAACCAGGTCAGCAGAGCCGCTTTAGAGCCAGAGAACCAGGTCAGCAGAGCCACTTTAGAGCCAGAGAACCAGGTCAGCAGAGCTGCTTTAGAACCAGAGAACCAGGTCAGCAGAGCTGCTTTACAGCCAGAGAACCAGGTCAGCAGAGCTGGTTGAAAGCCAGAGAACAAGGTCAGCAGAGCTGCTCTAGAGCCTAAGAACTGGTTCAACAGAGCTGCTCTAGAGGCAGAGAACCGGGTCAGCAGAGCTGCTGTAGAGCCAGAGAACCAGGTCAGCAGAGCTGTATAGAGCCAGAGAACCGGGTCAACAGAGCTGCTTTAGAGCCATATAACCAGGTCAGCAGAGCTGCTTTAGAGCCAGAGAACCAGGTCAGCAGATTTGTTGTAGAGCCAGAGAACCAGGTCAGCAGAGCTGCTCTAGAGCCTAAGAACCAGGTCAGCAGAGCTACTTTACAGCCAGAGAACCAGGTCAGCAGAGCTGCTGTAGTGCCAGAGAAACCAGGTCAGAAGAGCTGCCTTAGAGGGAGAGAACCAGGTCAGCAGAGCTGCTTTAGAGCCAGAGAACTAGGTCAGCAGAGCGGCTTTAGAGCCAGAGAACCAGGTCAGCAGAGCTGCTGGAGAGCCTGAGAACCAGGTCAGCAGAGCTGCTGTAGCGCCAGAGAAGCAGGTCAGCAGAGCCGTTGTATAGCCAGAGAACCAGGTCAGCAGAGCAGTTGTAAAGCCAGAAAACCAGGTAAGCAGAGCTGCTCTAGAGCCTAAGAACCAGGTCCAGCAGAGCTGCTTTGGAGCCAGGGAACCAGGTCAGCAGAGCTGCTATAGAGGGAGAAAACCAGGTCATCTGAGCCGCTTTAGCGCCAGAGAACCAGGTCAGCAGAGCTGCTTTAGAGCCATAGAACAAGGTCAGCAGGGCTGCTCTAGAGCCTAAGAACCAGGTCAGCAGAGCTGCTCTAGAGCCAGAAAACCAGGTCAGCAAACCCTTTGTAGAGCCAGAGAACCAGATCAGCAAAGCTGTTTTAGAGCCAGAGAACCAGGTCAGCAGAGCTGCTTTAGAGCCAGAGAACTAGATCAGCAGAGCTGCTTTAGAGCCATAGAACCAGGTCAGCAGATCTGCTTTAGAGCCAGATAACCAGGTCTGCATAGCCATTGTAAAGCCAGAAAACCGGGTCAACAGAGCTGGTTTAGAGCCATATAACCAGGTCAGCAGAGCTGCTTTAGAGCCAGAGAACCAGGTCAGCAGATTTGTTGTAGAGCCAGAGAACCAGGTCAGCAGAGCTGCTCTAGAGCCTAAGAACCAGGTCAGCAGAGCTACTTTACAGCCAGAGAACCAGGCCAGCAGAGCTGCTGTAGTGCCAGAGAAACCAGGTCAGCAGAGCTGCCTTAGAGGGAGAGAACCAGGTCAGCAGAGCTGCTTAGGGGCCAGAGAACCAGGTCAGCAGAGCTGCTTTAGAGCCAGAGAACCAGGTCAGCAGAGCTGCTGGAGTGCCAGAGAACCAGGTCAGCAGAGCTGTTGTAGAGCCAGAGAACCAGGTCAGCAGAGCAGTTGTAAAGCCAGAAAACCAGGTAAGCAGAGCTGCTTTGGAGCCAGGAAACCAGGTCAGCAGAGCTGCTATAGAGGGAGAAAACTAGGTCAGCTGAGCCGCTTTAGCGCCAGAGAACTAGGTCAGCAGAGCTGCTTTAGAGCCATAGAACCAGGTCAGCAGGGCTGCTCTAGAGCCTAAGAACCAGGTCAGCAGAGCTGCTCTAGAGCCTAAGAACCGGGTCAGCAGAGCTGATGTAGAGCCAGAGAACTGGGTCAGCAGAGCTGCTGTAGAGCCAGAGAACAGGGTCAGCAGAGCTGCTTTAGAGCCACAGAACCAGATGAGCAGAGTTGCTTTAGAGCCATAGAGGAGCCAGAGAACCAGGTCTGCAGAGCCGTTGTAGAGCAGGAGAAGCAGGTCAGCAGAGCTGATGTAGAGCCAGAGAACCAGGTCAGCAAACCCTTTGTAGAGCCAGAGAACCAGATCAGCAAAGCTGTTTTAGAGCCAGAGAACCAGGTCAGCAGAGCTGCTTTAGAGGCAGAGAACTAGATCAGCAGAGCTGCTTTAGAGCCATAGAACCAGGTCAGCAGAGCTGCTTTAGAGCCAGAGAACCAGGTCTGCATAGCCGTTGTAAAGCCAGAGAACCAGGTCAGCAGAGCTGCTCCAGAGCCTAAGAACCAGGTCAGCAGAGCTGATCTAGAGCCAGAGAATCAGGTCAGCAGAGCTGATTTAGAGCTAGAGAAACAGGTCAGCAGAGCTACTTTAGAGGGAGAGAACCAGATCAGCAGAGCTGCTTTAGAGGGAGAGAACCAGATCAGCAGAGCTGCTTTAGAGCCAGAGAACCAGGTCAGCATAGCCGTTGTAGAGCCAGAGAACCAGGTCAGGAGAGCCAATTTAGAGCCAGAAAACCAGGTCAGCAGAGCTGCTTCAGAGCCAGAGAACGTGGTCAGCAGAGCTGCTTTACAGCCAGAGAACCAGGACAGCAGAGCTGCTTTAGAACCAAAGAAACAGGTCTGCAGAGCTGCTTTAGAGCCAGAGAACGAGGTCAGCAGAGCTGCTCTAGAGCCTAAGAACCAGGTCAACAGAGCTGCTTTACAGCCATATAACCAGGTCAGCAGAGCTGCTTTAGAGCCAGAGAACCAGATCAGCAGATTTGTTGTAGAGCCAGAGAACCAGGTCTGCAGAGCTGCTCTACAGCCTAAGAACCAGGTCAGCAGAGCTGCTTTAGAGACAGAGAACCAGGTCAGCAGAGCTACTTTACAGCCAGAGAACCAGGTCAGCAGAGCTGCTGTAGTGCCAGAGAAACCAGGTCAGCAGAGCTGCCTTAGAGGGAGAGAACCAGGCGAAGAGCTGCTTTAGAGCCAGAGAACCAGGTCAGCAGAGCAGCTTTAGAGCCAGAGAACCAGGTCAGCAGAGCTGCTAGAGAGCCTGAGAACCAGGTCAGCAGAGCTGCTGTAGCGCCAGAGAACCAGGTCAGCAGAGCCGTTGTAGAGCCAGAGAACCAGGTCAGCAGAGCAGTTGTAAAGCCAGAAAACCAGGTAAGCAGAGCTGCTCTAGAGCCTAAGAACCAGGTCCATCAGAGCTGCTTTGGAGCCAGGGAACCAGGTCAGCAGAGCTGCTATAGAGGGAGAAAACCAGGTCAGCTGAGCCGCTTTAGCGCCAGAGAACCAGGTCAGCAGAGCTGCTTTAGAGCCATAGAACCAGGTCAGCAGGGCTGCTCTAGAGCCTAAGAACCAGGTCAGCAGAGCTGCTCTAGAGCCAGAGAACCAGGTCAGCAAACACTTTGTAGAGCCAGAGAACCAGATCAGAAAAGCTGTTTTAGAGCCAGAGAACCAGGTCAGCAGAGCTGCTTTAGAGCCAGAGAACTAGATCAGCAGAGCTGCTTTAGAGCCATAGAACCAGGTCAGCAGATCTGCTTTAGAGCCAGATAACCAGGTCTGCATAGCCATTGTAAAGCCAGAGAACTGGGTCAACAGAGCTGGTTTAGAGCCATATAACCAGGTCAGCAGAGCTGCTTTAGAGCCAGAGAACCAGGTCAGCAGATTTGTTGTAGAGCCAGAGAACCAGGTCAGCAGAGCTGCTCTAGAGCCTAAGAACCAGGTCAGCAGAGCTACTTTACAGCCAGAGAACCAGGTCAGCAGAGCTGCTTTAGAGCCAGAGAACCAGGTCAGCAGAGCTGCTTTAGAGCCAGAGAACCAGGTCAGCAGAGCTGCTGGAGAGCCTGAGAACAAGGTCAGCAGAGCTGCTGTAGCGCCAGAGAACCAGGTCAGCAGAGCCGTTGTAGAGCCAGAGAACCAGGTCAGCAGAGCAGTTGTAAAGCCAGAAAACCAGGTAAGCAGAGCTGCTCTAGAGCCTAAGAACCAGGTCCAGCAGAGCTGCTTTGGAGTCAGGAAACCAGGTCAGCAGAGCTGCTATAGAGGGAGAAAACCAGGTCAGCTGAGCCGCTTTAGCGCCAGAGAACTAGGTCAGCAGAGCTGCTTTAGAGCCATAGAACCAGGTCAGCAGGGCTGCTCTAGAGCCTAAGAACCAGGTCAGCAGAGCTGCTCTAGAGCCTAAGAACCGGGTCAGCAGAGCTGATGTAGAGCCAGAGAACTGGGTCAGCAGAGCTGCTGTAGAGCCAGAGAACAGGGTCAGCAGAGCTGCTTTAGAGCCACAGAACCAGATGAGCAGAGTTGCTATAGAGCCATAGAGGAGCCAGAGAACCAGGTCTGCAGAGCCTTTGTAGAGCAGGAGAAGCAGGTCAGCAGAGCTGCTGTAGAGCCAGAGAACCAGGTCAGCAAACCCTTTGTAGAGCCAGAGAACCAGATCAGCAAAGCTGTTTTAGAGCCAGAGAACCAGGTCAGCAGAGCTGCTTTAGAGCCAGAGAACTAGATCAGCAGAGCTGCTTTAGAGCCATAGAACCAGGTCAGCAGAGCTGCTTTAGAGCCAGAGAACCAAGTCTGCATAGCCGTTGTAAAGCCAGAGAACCAGGTCAGCAGAGCTGCTCCAGAGCCTAAGAACCAGGTCAGCAGAGCTGATCTAGAGCCAGAGAATCAGGTCAGCAGAGCTGATTTAGAGCTAGAGAAACAGGTCAGCAGAGCTACTTTAGAGGGAGAGAACCAGATCAGCAGAGCTGCTTTAGAGAGAGAGAACCAGATCAGCAGAGCTGCTTTAGAGCCAGAGAACCAGGTCAGCAGAGCCGTTGTAGAGCCAGAGAACCAGGTCAGCATAGCCGTTGTAGAGCCAGAGAACCAGGTCAGGAGAGCAAATTTAGAGCCAGAAAACCAGGTCAGCAGAGCTGCTTCAGAGCCAGAGAACGTGGTCAGCAGAGCTGCTCTACAGCCAGAGAACCAGGACAGCAGAGCTGCTTTAGAACCAAAGAAACAGGTCTGCAGAGCTGCTTTAGAGCCAGAGAACCAGGTCAGCAGAGATGCTCTAGAGCCTAAGAACCAGGTCAACAGAGCTGCTTTACAGCCATATAACCAGGTCAGCAGAGCTGCTTTAGAGCCAGAGAACCAGGTCAGCAGATTTGTTGTAGAGCCAGAGAACCAGGTCAGCAGAGCTGCTCTAGAGCCTAAGAACCAGGTCAGCAGAGCTGCTTTAGAGACAGAGAACCAGGTCAGCAGAGCTACTTTACAGCCAGAGAACCAGTTCAGCAGAGCTGCTGTAGTGCCAGAGAAACCAGGTCAGCAGAGCTGCCTTAGAGGGAGAGAACCAGGCATAAGAGCTGCTTTAGAGCCAGAGAACCAGGTCAGCAGAGCAGCTTTAGAGCCAGAGAACCAGGTCAGCAGAGCTGCTGGAGAGCCTGAGAACCAGGTCAGCAGAGCTGCTGTAGCGCCAGAGAACCAGGTCAGCAGAGCCGTTGTAGAGCCAGAGAACCAGGTCAGCAGAGCAGTTGTAAAGTCAGAAAACCAGATAAGCAGAGCTGCTCTAGAGCCTAAGAACCAGGTCCAGCAGAGCTGCTTTGGAGCCAGGGAACCAGGTCAGCAGAGCTGCTATAGAGGGAGAAAACCAGGTCAGCTGAGACGCTTTAGTGCCAGAGAACCAGGTCAGCAGAGCTGCTTTAGAGCCATAGAACCAGGTCAGCAGGGCTGCTCTAGAGCCTAAGAACCAGGTCAGCAGAGCTGCTCTAGAGCCTAAGAACCGGGTCAGCAGAGCTGATGTAGAGCCAGAGAACTGGGTCAGCAGAGCTGCTGTAGAACCAGAGAACAGGGTCAGCAGAGCTGCTTTAGAGCCACAGAACCAGATGAGCAGAGTTGCTATAGAGCCATAGAGGAGCCAGAGAACCAGGTCTGCAGAGCCGTTGTAGAGCAGGAGAAGCAGGTCAGCAGAGCTGCTGTAGAGCCAGAGAACCAGGTCAGCAAACCCTTTGTAGAGCCAGAGAACCAGATCAGCAAAGCTGTTTTAGAGCCAGAGAACCAGGTCAGCAGAGCTGCTTTAGAGCCAGAGAACTAGATCAGCAGAGCTGCTTTAGAGCCATAGAACCAGGTCAGCAGAGCTGCTTTAGAGCCAGATAACCAGGTCTGCATAGCCATTGTAAAGCCAGAGAACTGGGTCAACAGAGCTGGTTTAGAGCCATATAACCAGGTCAGCAGAGCTGCTTTAGAGCCAGAGAACCAGGTCAGCAGATTTGTTGTAGAGCCAGAGAACCAGGTCAGCAGAGCTGCTCTAGAGCCTAAGAACCAGGTCAGCAGAGCTACTTTACAGCCAGAGAACCAGGTCAGCAGAGCTGCTTTAGAGCCAGAGAACCAGGTCAGCAGAGCTGCTTTAGAGCCAGAGAACCAGGTCAGCAGAGCTGCTGGAGAGCCTGAGAACAAGGTCAGCAGAGCTGCTGTTGCGCCAGAGAACCAGGTCAGCAGAGCCGTTGTAGAGCCAGAGAACCAGGTCAGCAGAGCAGTTGTAAAGCCAGAAAACCAGGTAAGCAGAGCTGCTCTAGAGCCTAAGAACCAGGTCCAGCAGAGCTGCTTTGGAGTCAGGAAACCAGGTCAGCAGAGCTGCTATAGAGGGAGAAAACCAGGTCAGCTGAGCCGCTTTAGCGCCAGAGAACTAGGTCAGCAGAGCTGCTTTAGAGCCATAGAACCAGGTCAGCAGGGCTGCTCTAGAGCCTAAAAACCAGGTCAGCAGAGCTGCTCTAGAGCCTAAGAACCGGGTCAGCAGAGCTGATGTAGAGCCAGAGAACTGGGTCAGCAGAGCTGCTGTAGAGCCAGAGAACAGGGTCAGCAGAGCTGCTTTAGAGCCACAGAACCAGATGAGCAGAGTTGCTATAGAGCCATAGAGGAGCCAGAGAACCAGGTCTGCAGAGCCTTTGTAGAGCAGGAGAAGCAGGTCAGCAGAGCTGCTGTAGAGCCAGAGAACCAGGTCAGCAAACCCTTTGTAGAGCCAGAGAACCAGATCAGCAAAGCTGTTTTAGAGCCAGAGAACCAGGTCAGCAGAGCTGCTTTAGAGCCAGAGAACTAGATCAGCAGAGCTGCTTTAGAGCCATAGAACCAGGTCAGCAGAGCTGCTTTAGAGCCAGAGAACCAAGTCTGCATAGCCGTTGTAAAGCCAGAGAACCAGGTCAGCAGAGCTGCTCCAGAGCCTAAGAACCAGGTCAGCAGAGCTGATCTAGAGCCAGAGAATCAGGTCAGCAGAGCTGATTTAGAGCTAGAGAAACAGGTCAGCAGAGCTACTTTAGAGGGAGAGAACCAGATCAGCAGAGCTGCTTTAGAGGGAGAGAACCAGATCAGCAGAGCTGCTTTAGAGCCAGAGAACCAGGTCAGCAGAGCCGTTGTAGAGCCAGAGAACCAGGTCAGCATAGCCGTTGTAGAGCCAGAGAACCAGGTCAGGAGAGCAAATTTAGAGCCAGAAAACCAGGTCAGCAGAGCTGCTTCAGAGCAAGAGAACGTGGTCAGCAGAGCTGCTTTACAGCCAGAGAACCAGGACAGCAGAGCTGCTTTAGAACCAAAGAAACAGGTCTGCAGAGCTGCTTTAGAGCCAGAGAACCAGGTCAGCAGAGCTGCTCTAGAGCCTAAGAACCAGGTCAACAGAGCTGCTTTACAGCCATATAACCAGGTCAGCAGAGCTGCTTTAGAGCCAGAGAACCAGGTCAGCAGATTTGTTGTAGAGCCAGAGAACCAGGTCAGCAGAGCTGCTCTAGAGCCTAAGAACCAGGTCAGCAGAGCTGCTTTAGAGACAGAGAACCAGGTCAGCAGAGCTACTTTACAGCCAGAGAACCAGTTCAGCAGAGCTGCTGTAGTGCCAGAGAAACCAGGTCAGCAGAGCTGCCTTAGAGGGAGAGAACCAGGCATAAGAGCTGCTTTAGAGCCAGAGAACCAGGTCAGCAGAGCAGCTTTAGAGCCAGAGAACCAGGTCAGCAGAGCTGCTGGAGAGCCTGAGAACCAGGTCAGCAGAGCTGCTGTAGCGCCAGAGAACCAGGTCAGCAGAGCCGTTGTAGAGCCAGAGAACCAGGTCAGCAGAGCAGTTGTAAAGCCAGAAAACCAGATAAGCAGAGCTGCTCTAGAGCCTAAGAACCAGGTCCAGCAGAGCTGCTTTGGAGCCAGGGAACCAGGTCAGCAGAGCTGCTATAGAGGGAGAAAACCAGGTCAGCTGAGACGCTTTAGTGCCAGAGAACCAGGTCAGCAGAGCTGCTTTAGAGCCATAGAACCAGGTCAGCAGGACTGCTCTAGAGCCTAAGAACCAGGTCAGCAGAGCTGCTCTAGAGCCTAAGAACCGGGTCAGCAGAGCTGATGTAGAGCCAGAGAACTGGGTCAGCAGAGCTGCTGTAGAACCAGAGAACAGGGTCAGCAGAGCTGCTTTAGAGCCACAGAACCAGATGAGCAGAGTTGCTATAGAGCCATAGAGGAGCCAGAGAACCAGGTCTGCAGAGCCGTTGTAGAGCAGGAGAAGCAGGTCAGCAGAGCTGCTGTAGAGCCAGAGAACCAGGTCAGCAAACCCTTTGTAGAGCCAGAGAACCAGATCAGCAAAGCTGTTTTAGAGCCAGAGAACCAGGTCAGCAGAGCTGCTTTAGAGCCAGAGAACTAGATCAGCAGAGCTGCTTTAGAGCCATAGAACCAGGTCAGCAGAGCTGCTTTAGAGCCAGATAACCAGGTCTGCATAGCCATTGTAAAGCCAGAGAACCGGGTCAACAGAGCTGGTTTAGAGCCATATAACCAGGTCAGCAGAGCTGCTTTAGAGCCAGAGAACCAGGTCAGCAGATTTGTTGTAGAGCCAGAGAACCAGGTCAGCAGAGCTGCTCTAGAGCCTAAGAACCAGGTCAGCAGAGCTACTTTACAGCCAGAGAACCAGGTCAGCAGAGCTGCTGTAGTGCCAGAGAAACCAGGTCAGCAAAGCTGCCTTAGAGGGAGCGAACCAGGTCAGCAGAGCTGCTTTAGAGCCAGAGAACCAGGTCAGCAGAGCTGCTTTAGAGCCAGAGAACCAGGTCAGCAGAGCTGCTGGAGAGCCTGAGAACAAGGTCAGCAGAGCTGCTGTAGCGCCAGAGAACCAGGTCAGCAGAGCAGTTGTAAAGCCAGAAAACCAGGTAAGCAGAGCTGCTCTAGAGCCTAAGAACCAGGTCCAGCAGAGCTGCTTTGGAGCCAGGAAACCAGGTCAGCAGAGCTGCTATAGAGGGAGAAAACCAGGTCAGCTGAGCCGCTTTAGCGCCAGAGAACTAGGTCAGCAGAGCTGCTTTAGAGCCATAGAACCAGTTCAGCAGGGCTGCTCTAGAGCCTAAGAACCAGGTCAGCAGAGCTGCTCTAGAGCCTAAGAACCGGGTCAGCAGAGCTGATGTAGAGCCAGAGAACTGGGTCAGCAGAGCTGCTGTAGAGCCAGAGAACAGGGTCAGCAGAGCTGCTTTAGAGCCACAGAACCAGATGAGCAGAGTTGCTTTAGAGCCATAGAGGAGCCAGAGAACCAGGTCTGCAGAGCCGTTGTAGAGCAGGAGAAGCAGGTCAGCAGAGCTGCTGTAGAGCCAGAGAACCAGGTCAGCAAACCCTTTGTAGAGCCAGAGAACCAGATCAGCAAAGCTGTTTTAGAGCCAGAGAACCAGGTCAGCAGAGCTGCTTTAGAGCCAGAGAACTAGATCAGCAGAGCTGCTTTAGAGCCATAGAACCAGGTCAGCAGAGCTGCTTTAGAGCCAGAGAACCAGGTCTGCATAGCCGTTGTAAAGCCAGAGAACCAGGTCAGCAGAGCTGCTCCAGAGCCTAAGAACCAGGTCAGCAGAGCTGATCTAGAGCCAGAGAATCAGGTCAGCAGAGCTGATTTAGAGCTAGAGAAACAGGTCAGCAGAGCTACTTTAGAGGGAGAGAACCAGATCAGCAGAGCTGCTTTAGAGGGAGAGAACCAGATCAGCAGAGCTGCTTTAGAGCCAGAGAACCAGGTCAGCAGAGCCGTTGTAGAGCCAGAGAACCAGGTCAGCATAGCCATTGTAGAGCCAGAGAACCAGGTCAGGAGAGCCAATTTAGAGCCAGAAAACCAGGTCAGCTGAGCTGCTTCAGAGCCAGAGAACGTGGTCAGCAGAGCTGCTTTACAGCCAGAGAACCAGGTCAGCAGAGCTGCTCTAGAGCCTAAGAACCAGGTCAACAGAGCTGCTTTACAGCCATATAACCAGGTCAGCAGAGCTGCTTTAGAGCCAGAGAACCAGGTCAGCAGATTTGTTGTAGAGCCAGAGAACCAGGTCAGCAGAGCTGCTCTAGAGCCTAAGAACCAGGTCAGCAGAGCTGCTTTAGAGACAGAGAACCAGGTCAGCAGAGCTACTTTACAGCCAGCGAACCAGGTCAGCAGAGCTGCTGTAGTGCCAGAGAAACCAGGTCAGCAGAGCTGCCTTAGAGGGAAAGAACCAGGCAGAAGAGCTGCTTTAGAGCCAGAGAACCAGGTCAGCAGAGCAGCTTTAGAGCCAGAGAACCAGGTCAGCAGAGCTGCTGGAGAGCCTGAGAACCAGGTCAGCAGAGCTGCTGTAGCGCCAAAGAACCAGGTCAGCAGAGCCGTTGTAGAGCCAGAGAACCAGGTCAGCAGAGCAGTTGTAAAACCAGAAAACAAGGTAAGCAGAGCTGCTCTAGAGCCTAAGAACCAGGTCCAGCAGAGCTGCTTTGGAGCCAGGGAACCAGGTCAGCAGAGATGCTATAGAGGGAGAAAACCAGGTCAGCTGAGCCGCTTTAGCGCCAGAGAAACAGGTCAGCAGAGCTGCTTTAGAGCCATAGAACCAGGTCAGCAGGGCTGCTCTAGAGCCTAAGAACCAGGTCAGCAGAGCTGCTCTAGAGCCAGAGAACCAGGTCAGCAAACCCTTTGTAGAGCCAGAGAACCAGATCAGCAAAGCTGTTTTAGAGCCAGAGAACCAGGTCAGCAGAGCTGCTTTAGAGCCAGAGAACTAGATCAGCAGAGCTGCTTTAGAGCCATAGAACCAGGTCAGCAGAGCTGCTTTAGAACCAGATAACCAGGTCTGCATAGCCATTGTAAAGCCAGAGAACCTTGTCAACAGAGCTGGTTTAGAGCCATATAACCAGGTCAGCAGAGCTGCTTTAGAGCCAGAGAACCAGGTCAGCAGATTTGTTGTAGAGCCAGAGAACCAGGTCAGCAGAGCTGCTCTAGAGCCTAAGAACCAGGTCAGCAGAGCTACTTTACAGCCAGAGAACCAGGTCAGCAGAGCTGCTGTAGTGCCAGAGAAACCAGGTCAGCAGAGCTGCCTTAGAGGGAGAGAACCAGGTCAGCAGAGCTGCTTTAGAGCCAGAGAACCAGGTCAGCAGAGCTGCTTTAGAGCCAGAGAACCAGGTCAGCAGAGCTGCTGGAGAGCCTGAGAACAAGGTCAGCAGAGCTGCTGTAGCGCCAAAGAACCAGGTCAGCAGAGCCGTTGTAGAGCCAGAGAACCAGGTCAGCAGAGCAGTTGCAAAGCCAGAAAACCAGGTAAGCAAATCTGCTCTAGAGCCTAAGAACCAGGTCCAGCAGAGCTGCTTTGGAGCCAGGAAACCAGGTCAGCAGAGCTGCTATAGAGGGAGAAAACCAGGTAAGCTGAGCCGCGTTAGCGCCAGAGAACTAGGTCAGCAGAGCTGCTTTAGAGCCATAGAACCAGGTCAGCAGGGCTGCTCTAGAGCCTAAGAACAAGGTCAGCAGAGCTGCTCTAGAGCCTAAGAACCGGGTCAGCAGAGCTGATGTAGAGCCAGAGAACTGGGTCAGTAGAGCTGCTGTAGAGCCAGAGAACAGGGTCAGCAGAGCTGCTTTAGAGCCACAGAACCAGATGAGCAGAGTTGCTTTAGAGCCATAGAGGAGCCAGAGAACGAGGTCTGCAGAGCCGTTGTAGAGCAGGAGAAGCAGGTAAGCAGAGCTGCTGTAGAGCCAGAGAACCAGGTCAGCAAACCCTTTGTAGAGCCAGAGAACCAGATCAGCAAAGCTGTTTTAGAGCCAGAGAACCAGGTCAGCAGAGCTGCTTTAGAGCCAGAGAACTAGATCAGCAGAGCTGCTTTAGAGCCATAGAACCAGGTCAGCAGAGCTGCTTTAGAGCCAGAGAACCAGGTCTGCATAGCCGTTGTAAAGCCAGAGAACCAGGTCAGCAGAGCTGCTCCAGAGCCTAAGAACCAGGTCAGCAGAGCTGATCTAGAGCCAGAGAATCAGGTCAGCAGAGCTGATTTAGAGCTAGAGAAACAGGTCAGCAGAGCTACTTTAGAGGGAGAGAACCAGATCAGCAGAGCTGCTTTAGAGGGAGAGAACCAGATCATCAGAGCTGCTTTAGAGCCAGAGAACCAGGTCAGCAGAGCCGTTGTAGAGCCAGAGAACCAGGTCAGCATAGCCGTTGTAGAGCCAGAGAACCAGGTCAGGAGAGCCAATTTAGAGCCAGAAAACCTGGTCAGCAGAGCTGCTTCAGAGCCAGAGAACGTGGTCAGCAGAGCTGCTTTATAGCCAGAGAACCAGGACAGCGGAGCTGCTTTAGAACCAAAAAAACAGGTCTGCAGAGCTGCTTTAGAGCCAGAGAACCAGGTCAGCAGAGCTGCTCTAGAGCCTAAGAACCAGGTCAACAGAGCTGCTTTACAGCCATATAACCAGGTCAGCAGAGCTGCTTTAGAGCCAGAGAACCAGGTCAGCAGATTTGTTGTAGAGCCAGAGAACCAGGTCAGCAGAGCTGCTCTAGAGCCTAAGACCCAGGTCAGCAGAGCTGCTTTAGAGACAGAGAACCAGGTCAGCAGAGCTACTTTACAGCCAGAGAACCAGGTCAGCAGAGCTGCTGTAGTGCCAGAGAAACCAGGTCAGCAGAGCTGCCTTAGAGGGAGAGAACCAGGCAGAAGAGCTGCTTTAGAGCCAGAGAACCAGGCCAGCAGAGCAGCTTTAGAGCCAGAGAACCAGGTCAGCAGAGCTGCTGGAGAGCCTGAGAACCAGGTCAGCAGAGCTGCTGTAGCGCCAGAAAACCAGGTCAGCAGAGCCGTTGTAGAGCCAGAGAACCAGGTCAGCAGAGCAGTTGTAAAGCCAGAAAACGAGGTAAGCAGAGCTGCTCTAGAGCCTAAGAACCAGGTCCAGCAGAGCTGCTTTGGAGCCAGGGAACCAGGTCAGCAGAGATGCTATAGAGGGAGAAAACCAGGTCAGCTGAGCCGCATTAGCGCCAGAGAACCAGGTCAGCAGAGCTGCTTTAGAGCCATAGAACCAGGTCAGCAGGGCTGCTCTAGAGCCTAAGAACCAGGTCAGCAGAGCTGCTCCAGAGCCTAAGAACCAGGTCAGCAGAGCTGATCTAGAGCCAGAGAATCAGGTCAGCAGAGCTGATTTAGAGCTAGAGAAACAGGTCAGCAGAGCTACTTTAGAGGGAGAGAACCAGATCAACTGAGCTGCTTTAGAGCCAGAGAACCAGGTCAGCAGAGCCGTTGTAGAGCCAGAGAACCAGGTCAGCATAGCCGTTGTAGAGCCAGAGAACCAGGTCAGGAGAGCTGATTTAGAGCCAGAAAACCAGGTCAGCAGAGCTGCTTCAGAGCCAGAGGACGTGGTCAGCAGAGCTGCTTTACAGCCAGAGAACCAGGACAGCAGAGCTGCTTTAGAACCAAAGAAACAGGTCTGCAGAGCTGCTTTAGAGCCAGAGAACCAGGTCAGCAGAGCAGCTCTAGAGCCTAAGAACCAGGTCAACAGAGCTGCTTTAGAGCCATATAACCAGGTCAGCAGAGCTGCTTTAGAGCCAGAGAACCAGGTCAGCAGATTTGTTGTAGAGCCAGAGAACCAGGTCAGCAGAGCTGCTCTAGAGCCTAAGAACCAGGTCAGCAGAGCTGCCTTAGAGGGAGAGAACCAGGCAGCAGAGCTGCTTTAGAGCCAGAGAACCAGGTCAGCAGAGCAGCTTTAGAGCCAGAGAACCAGGTCAGCAGAGTTGCTGGAGAGCCTGAGAACCAGGTCAGCAGAGCTGCTGTAGCGCCAGAGAACCAGGTCAGCAGAGCCATTGTAGAGCCAGAGAACCAGGTCAGCAGAGCAGTTGTAAAGCCAGAAAACGAGGTAAGCAGAGCTGCTCTAGAGCCTAAGAACCAGGTCCAGCAGAGCTGCTTTGGAGCCAGGGAACCAGGTCAGCAGAGATGCTATAGAGGGAGAAAACCAGGTCAGCTGAGCCGCTTTAGCGCCAGAGAACCAGCTCAACAGAGCTGCTTTAGAGCCATAGAACCAAGGCAGCAGGGCTGCTCTAGAGCCTAAGAACCAGGTCAGCAGAGCTGCTCTAGAGCCTAAGAACCGGGTCAGCAGAGCGGATGTAGAGCCAGAGAACTGGGTCAGCAGAGCTGCTGTAGAGCCAGAGAACCGGGTCAGCAGAGCTGCTTTAGAGCCACAGAACCAGGTGAGCAGAGTTGCTTTAGATCCATAGTAGAGCCAGAGAACCAGGTCTGCAGAGCCGTTGTAGAGCAGGAGAAGCAGGTCAGCAGAGCTGCTGTAGAGCCAGAGAACCAGGTCAGCAAACCCTTTGTAGAGCAAGAGAACCAGATCAGCAAAGCTGTTTTAGAGCCAGAGAACCAGATCAGCAGAGCTGCTTTAGAGCCAGAGAAGTAGATCAGCAGAGCTGCTTTAGAGCCATAGAACCAGGTCAGCAGAGCTGCTTTAGAGCCAGAGAACCAGGTCAGCAGATTTGTTGTAGAGCCAGAGAACCAGGTCAGCAGAGCTGCTCTAGAGCCTAAGAACCAGGTCAGCAGAGCTGCTTTAGAGACAGAGAACCAGGTCAGCAGAGCTACTTTACAGCCAGAGAACCAGGTAAGCAGAGCTGCTGTAGTGCCAGAGAAACCATGTCAGCAGAGCTGCCTTAGAGGGAGAGAACCAGGCAGAAGAGCTGCTTTAGAGCCAGAGAACCAGGTCAGCAGAGCAGCTTTAGAGCCAGAGAACCAGGTCAGCAGAGCTGCTGGAGAGCCTGAGACCCAGGTCAGCAGAGCTGCTGTAGCGCCAGAGAACCAGGTCAGCAGAGCCGTTGTAGAGCCAGAGAACCAGGTCAGCAGAGCAGTTGTAAAGCCAGAAAACGAGGTAAGCAGAGCTGCTCTAGAGCCTAAGAACCAGGTCCAGCAGAGCTGCTTTGGAGCCAGGGAACCAGGTCAGCAGAGATGCTATAGAGGCAGAAAACCAGGTCAGCTGAGCCGCTTTAGCGCCAGAGAACCAGGTCAGCAGAGCTGCTTTAGAGCCATAGAACCAGGTCAGTAGGGCTGCTCTAGAGCCTAAGAACCAGGTCAGCAGAGCTGCTCCAGAGCCTAAGAACCAGGTCAGCAGAGCTGATCTAGAGCCAGAGAATCAGGTCAGCAGAGCTGATTTAGAGCTAGAGAAACAGGTCAGCAGAGCTACTTTAGAGGGAGAGAACCAGATCAGCAGAGCTGCTTTAGAGGGAGAGAACCAAATCAGCAGAGCTGCTTTAGAGCCAGAGAACGAGGTCAGCAGAGCCGTTGTAGAGCCAGAGAACCAGATCAGCATAGCCGTTGTTGAGCCAGAGAACCAGGTCAGGAGAGCTGATTTAGAGCCAGAAAACCAGGTCAGCAGAGCTGCTTCAGAGCCAGAGGACGTGGTCAGCAGAGCTGCTTTACAGCCAGAGAACCAGGACAGCAGAGCTGCTTTAGAACCAAAGAAACAGGTCTGCAGAGCTGCTTTAGAGCCAGAGAACCAGGTCAGCAGAGCAGCTCTAGAGCCTAAGAACCAGGTCAACAGAGCTGCTTTAGAGCCATATAACCAGGTCAGCAGAGCTGCTTTAGAGCCAGAGAACCAGGTCAGCAGATTTGTTGTAGAGCCAGAGAACCAGGTCAGCAGAGCTGCTCTAGAGCCTAAGAACCAGGTCAGCAGAGCTGCCTTAGAGGGAGAGAACCAGGCAGCAGAGCTGCTTTAGAGCCAGAGAACCAGGTCAGCAGAGCAGCTTTAGAGCCAGAGAACCAGGTCAGCAGAGCCGTTGTAGAGCCAGAGAACCAGGTCAGCAGAGCAGTTGTAAAGCCAGAAAACGAGGTAAGCAGAGCTGCTCTAGAGCCTAAGAACCAGGTCCAGCAGAGCTGCTTTGGAGCCAGGGAACCAGGTCAGCAGAGATGCTATAGAGGGAGAAAACCAGGTCAGCTGAGCCGCTTTAGCGCGAGAGAACCAGCTCAGCAGAGCTGCTTTAGAGCCATAGAACCAAGGCAGCAGGGCTGCTCTAGAGCCTAAGAACCAGGTCAGCAGAGCTGCTCTAGAGCCTAAGAACCGGGTCAGCAGAGCGGATGTAGAGCCAGAGAACTGGGTCAGCAGAGCTGCTGTAGAGCCAGAGAACCGGGTCAGCAGAGCTGCTTTAGAGCCACAGAACCAGGTGAGCAGAGTTGCTTTAGAGCCATAGTAGAGCCAGAGAACCAGGTGTGCAGAGCCGTTGTAGAGCAGGAGAAGCAGGTCAGCAGAGCTGCTGTAGAGCCAGAGAACCAGGTCAGCAAAGCTGCTCTAGAGCCAGAGAACCAGGTCAGCAAACCCTTTGTAGAGCCAGAGAACCAGATCAGCAAAGCTGTTTTAGAACCAGAGAAACAGGTCAGCAGAGCTGTTGTAGAGCCAGAGAACCAGGTCAGCAGAGCTGCTTTAGAGCCAGAGAACTAGATCATCAGAGCTGCTTTAGAGCCTTAGAACCAGGTAAGCAAGGCTGCTTTAGAGCCAGAGAACCAGGTCTGCATAGCCGTTGTAAAGCCAGAGAACCAGGTCAGCAGAGCTGCTCCAGAGCCTAAGAACCAGGTCAGCTGAGCTGCTCTAGAGCCAGAGAATCAGGTCAGCAGAGCTGATTTAGAGCTAGAGAAACAGGTCAGCAGAGCTACTTTAGAGGGAGAGAATCAGATCAGCAGAGCTGCTTTAGAGGGAGAGAACCAGATCAGCAGAGCTGCTTTAGAGCCAGAGAACCAGGTCAGCAGAGCCATAGTGAAGCCAGAGAACCAGGTCAGCATAGCCATTGTAGAGCCAGAGAACCAGGTCAGGAGAGCTGATGTAGAGCCAGAGAACTGGGTCAGCAGAGCTGCTGTAGAGCCAGAGAACCGGGTAAGCAGAGCTGCTTTAGAGCCACAGAACCAGGTGAGCAGAGTTGCTTTAGAGCCATAGAAGAGCCAGAGAACCAGGTCTGCAGAGCCGTTGTAGAGCAGTAGAAGCAGGTCAGCAGAGCTGCTGTAGAGCCAGAGAACCAGGTCAGCAAAGCTGCTCTAGAGCCAGAGAACCAGGTCAGCAAACCCTTTGTAGAGCCAGAGAACCAGATAAGCAGAGCTGCTTTAGAGAGAGAGAACCAGATCAGCAGAGCTGCTTTAGAGCCAGAGAACCAGGTCAGCAGATCCGTTGTAGAGCCAGAGAACCAGGTCAGCATAGCTGTTGTAGAGCCAGAGAACCAGGTCAGGAGAGCCGATTTAGAGCCAGAAAACCAGGTCAGCAGAGCTGCTTCAGAGCCAGAGAACGTGGTCAGCAGAGCTGCTTTACAGCCAGAGAACCAGGTCAGCAGAGCTGCTCCAGACCTAAGAACCAGGTCAACAGAGCTGCTTTAGAGCCATATAACCAGGTCAGCAGAGCTGCTTTAGAGCCGGAGAACCAGGTCAGTGGGTTTGTTGTAGAGCCAGAGAACCAGGTCAGCAGAGCTGCTCTAGAGCCTAAGAACCAGGTCAGCAGAGCTGCCATAGAGGGAGAGAGCAAGGTCAGCAGAGCTGCTTTAGAGCCTGAGAACCAGGTCAGCAGAGCAGTTGTAAAGCCAGAAAACCAGGTAAGCAGAGCTGCTCTAGAACCTAAGAACCAAGGTCCAGCAGAGCTGCTTTGGAGCCAGGGAACCAGGTCAGCAGAGCTGCTATAGAGGGAGAAAACCAGGTCAGCTGAGCCGCTTTAGCGCCAGAGAACCAGGTCAGCAGAGCTGCTTTAGAGCCATAGAACCAGGTCAGCAGGGCTGCTCTAGAGCCTAAGAACCAGGTCAGCAGAGCTGCTCTAGAGCCTAAGAACCGGGTCAGCAGAGCTGATGTAGAGCCAGAGAACTGGGTCAGCAGAGCTGCTGTAGAGCCAGAGAACCGGGTCAGCAGAGCTGCTTTAGAGCCACAGAACCAGGTGAGCAGAGTTGCTTTAGAGCCATAGAAGAGCCAGAGAACCAGGTCTGCAGAGCCGCTGTAGAGCAAGAGAAGCAGGTCAGCAGAGCTGCTGTAGAGCCAGAGAACCAGGTCAGCAAAGCTGCTCTAGAGCCAGAGAACCAGGTCA